>NW_022589707.1:78701432-78712352 GCF_004348235.1 Phoca vitulina
AAAAAAAGTATACTGCAATTAAAAAAAAAAAAAAAAAGAATCTTTTGGTTATAAGGAATGGAGACCCCCAAGTCAAATCAGTTAAATCCAAAAAACCTATTTATTGGTTAAGATAATAGAAATGTTCAAGGGGCACCTGGATGGCTCAGTCGGTTAAGCGTCTGCCTTCGGCTCAGGTCATGATCCCAGGGTCCTGGGATCGAGTCCCACATCGGGCTACTTGCTCAGCAGGGAGCCTGCTTCTCCTTCTGCCATTCCCTCCGCTTGTGCTCTCGGGCTTTAATACGTAAAATCTTTATAAACAACAACAACAATAAAAAAGATAACTGAAATGTTCAAGGGAAGTTCTACCTTCAGGCATAGCCTAAATAATGCAGCCAGAACTCCACTCACTCTCTCTCCACTTCTCAGTTCTGTTTTCTCCTGCAGTGGTATCACTCTCAGGCAGGCCCTCTCAACATGGTAGCCCTTGGCAAGTCCAGGCACACTTTATCATTACAGGACTGAGTCTCATTGCATTGGCTTAGAGTTGTGTGCCAATCCCCGAACAGTCACTGTGATGAAAATGCTTATTGGTTCGGTCACAAGCATGTTTCCTAGAGCCTAGGGTGACTGAGTGTAGGCCCACCAAAACCACATGGACTTTGAGGGAGGAGGGGGTGGGTCCCCGAAAGAAAATGTATTCAAAGATCGGAAAGGACATGCTAAACAGGACAAACAACAAATGTCCACTGCATCATCTGAGGATTGAAATGTCCTCCCATTGTCCAGCAGTGGAGGTTCATTCTGGTGTCATGTTGTTCTCTAGGAACTGCAGGATGTCTGATACGTCTGCATGGATTCTTCCGCTTAATGATGAGTGCTGATCAGGGCTGTTTTTCAGAATTAGCATTCATGGCAAGAGAAATTTTAACTTGATCAAGAAAAGTCTGGACCATTGTAAAAGAGAGGCCAGGACTCCCATGTTCTGTAAAATTTAATAATATTAATGGTGTTTCTTATTTGGACCATCCGTTTGCTACTTCCATGATAAAGTCCTACATGAATACTATATAATTCCGTAAATCTTTCCAGTAAAGTTAAATAAAAAAGAAGGATTTGTTTAATAGTATTGGATTCAATGCTGTATACTGACGTAATGGGAAAATTATTCAGGAACATTTCATTCTCAAGAAAATACTGCCCATATTGTCAATGCCTCAACATACCTGGGCTTATAAAAAACTATAATCCGTACTTTCTGAGCACATGAGCTTGTTGGCAACAACAAAAAAAATTTATCTTGGAATTCAACAGCTATTAGCAGTGCTCAAAAAGTTTTCTATAACAGGGGTGCCTGGGTGGCTCAGTGGTTAAGCATCTGCCTTTGGCTCAGGTCATGATCCCAGGGTCCTGGGATCGAGCCCCACATCGGGCTCCCTGCTCAGCGGGAAGCCTGCTTCTCCCTCTCCCACTCCCCCTGCTTGTGTTCCCTCTCTCGCTGTGTCTCTCTCTGTCAAATAAATAAATAAAATCTTTAAAAAAAAAAAAGTTTTCTGTAACAGAAAAGGATACAGTTGCAGATGATATTTACCCATTCTTCACACAATAGTCAAGGAAATTTCCTGAGAAGTTTCTCTATTTATGAACATTCTTCCTATTGAAATAGGTAGCCAGAATTTTTTTTAATATTTATTTATTTTTAGGGGGGAGGGGCAGAGGGAGAGAATCTTTCAAGCCGACTCTCCACTGATCATGGAGCCCAACTCGGGGCTTGATCTCACAACCCATGAAATCATGACCTGAACTGAAACCAAGAGTCAGGCACTTAACCGACTGAGACACCCAGGCGCCCCGGTAACCAGAATTTTGCTTATAAGGGACCAAACTGGGAGAGATTAATAAATAGTGCTTCATTAAGTATTTACCTACTGTATGCCAGGCACTCATGCTAAGCCCTGGGGATATACGAGTGAAAAGAGGAGCTTATAGTTTAATGGAGGAAACCTACAGACAAGTAATTATAATGATGGCCAATACTTTGATGAAATGAGTTAATATGCACTGTGATACTTAGAATAAGGGTCAGCAAGAAAAAGAGTGAAATGGGATGGTAGAGGTACTGGGGAGGCTTTGATGGGGAATAAATGTCTTAGGAGAGACTTGGGTAAGTGTTAAGGATAAATAGGAATTATCCCTGTACAAAGGGTAGGGTGAGAATGGGAAGAGCAACTCAAGCAAAGTCAACAGAGAATGAGCTATATAAATATAGTGGGTCTGGCAAACTAAAAATAGGCTTCAGTAAAGGACGTACATAACTGAAGACAGGCTCTTCCTGGTAAGCCCTGAGAAGGGTACCTACTAAAATATAACTATCAAGTACCCATTGAGATTTTATTCATGTAACTGCAATTAATTTTGTCTTAAAAGCAGTTTAATAGGTTAACATTCTAGGGGGTGGTTTGGGGAGAGGTAGTCATCCACATTTTAGTGTCGATTAATTTAATCAGTTTACTGCCCTAACATTTGGTCTAGATCAGGGGTCGGCAAACTTTACTTGTAAAGCACCAGATGGTAACTATTTTTGGCTTTTCGAACCAGACAGTTTCTGCTGCAACTACTCATCTGTACAGTTGGGTTTTTTTCTTTAGAGAGACAGAGAGAGAGAGACAGAGAGAGCGAGGACACACACACACACACAGCAGAGGATGAGAGGGAATCCCAAGCAGGCTGCATGCTCAGCGTGGAAACCAACATGGGGCTCGGTCTCACAACCCTGAGATCATGACCTGAGCTGAAACCAAGAGTCAGCCGCTTAACTGACAGAGCCACCCAGGCGCCCCTACTCATCTCTACTGTCGTGTCAGGAAAGCAGCCCATAGGAAATACACATGGACGTGGCTATGTGTATGTGAGCACATGGACGCGGCTATGTCCTAGTAGAACCTGATTCACACACAGGGGCAACTTTGCCAAGGTCTCTACTAAGTGAAAGAGCTGTGAATTAAACCAAGGGCTTTGGATCCCCCAAACAGTGATCTTCCTAGCCTCGCTAACCCCCACAAAAAACCTTGGACCTTTAATATCTGCCTGGACAGACAGCCCTTGCCTCTCACTTTTCTCTTACACTGCCACCTGCCAGAGGCCATAGGAGATCTTGGTCTGTTTGGAAAATGGTGCTCAAGAGAGAAGGGAAACCTTGCCCCTCTCTTCTCAATGCATCCCCTGCCCTGGGGAGGTGGGAGGCACAAATTCTATACAGAGAAGTGGCTTCTCTTGTCCTAGGGTAAGCGTCCCTTTCAAGTTTTCAGACGTCTTCCCCTCCTCATCGGCCTGGCCGAAGCATGGCACTTAAGTTCTCCTGGAAGGGATTTTGGCTCCGTGCAGTTTACAGGGAACACTGCATTCCGATTCTGAATTTATTTTCCTCCCCCATAGCCTCCCCCAAATATAGTAAATCATAGTTAGCATGTAAGCCTAAACATAAAAGCCTATTAAACACATCACATCGCTGAAATATAGCACTATTCCACTGCTAGAAGTTCTGTCATGTTTAGTAAAAGTGTGACTCTTGGACCATGAAACTCACTCTGAAAGGCATAAAAATATTTAAGAAGTAGGAATCCCAAGCCTTTGGGGGAGGGAGAAAAAGAATGAAACCGGCTACCTTTAATAATTTATTTCTCTTGTTCTTTATCCTCTTTTGAATTTGAGAAAATCCTTAAGGGTTAGAAGGGACTTGTGCATGCCAAACAATTTATCTCTATGAATTCCTTTTTTGTGCACTTCACATGTCACAGACACACAATAATGCCACCATTACTTGCCAGTTGCATGAACTTTGATCTCAAACCGGTCATGGGTCAGTTTCAAACAAAGCACCAAATGTGAAATGATAAGCAACTTCCATGCCTATGATATTACGAGATTTTATTTTTCACATAGTGGGCACAATGGCACATTTCTGTCTATTTTTCAGTTAATGACTATAATGTGGATATTGCTAGAAGTCAAGGACAGGTCTAACAATTTCGTTGAAGACAGAAACTTGTCAGCATTACACAATCCAGTATAATATATCTTATTTCCTAACAGTTTAATGGACATTTCATTGTTCATTAATATTAGAGGATTTAATAAAAGAAAGGCCATTGACAAAATTTGCCTTATAATTGAAAATCTCACATCTTAAGAGTTATGAAACTGGTCACTGAGTTTTTTAAAGTTTTTATTTAAGTTCCAGTTAGTTAACATACAGTGTAATATTAGCTTCAGGGGTGCAGTATAGTGATTCAACACTTCCATACAACACCCAGTGCTCATCACAACAGGTGCACTCCTTAATGCCCATGACCTATTTCACCCATCCCTCCATCCCCCCCTCTGGTAACCATCAGTTTGTTCTCCATAGTTAAGAGTCTGTTTCTTGGGGGGGTGCCTGGGAGTCTTGGTCCGTTAAGCGTCCGTCTGCCTTTGGCTCAGGTCATGATCTCAGGGTCCTGGGATCAAGCCCCAAGTTGGGCTCCCTGCTTAGAGGGGAGCCTGCTTCTCCCTCTGTCCTTTCCCCTGCATGTGCTCTCCCTCTCTCTCAAATAAATAAATAAATAAAATCTGAAAAACAAAACAACAACAACAAAAAGAGTCTGTTTTTTGGTTTGCCTCCCTCTCTTTATTTTTTTTATTTGTTTAAAGATTTTATTTATTCATTTGCGAGAGAGACAGAGAGAGAACAAGCAGGGGGAGAGGCAGAGGGAGATGGAGAAGCAGACTCCCTGCTGAGCAAGGAGCCCAATGCGGGACTCGATCCCAGGACCCTGGGATCATGACCTGAGCCGAAGGCAGACGCTTAACCATCTGAGCCACCTAGGCGCCCTCCCTCTCTCTTTTTAAAACTGGACACTGTTAAGACCTGGTTTCACAAAGTTGTTACTGAAGCTGTGGGTATTCATGCACAAAGTTGTAATAATTTTAAAACCTAAACTTAGCCAAATTCTCTATCATTGATATAAGTCATACAGGAAGCATTAAATATCACACATTTTACATTAAAATGTGAGGCAGGGTATTTATAACAAGACCAATGCTGTAGCTTCAATATTAAGATATGGAAATGAATTTGGACCTATAACCAAAAGTCCAGCTGGTTGCGCTGAGTAACTGAGTGTTACGAATGCTGATGAGAGCATTGAAGTTTCAGATTATAACCAACTATCTCTAACCAAATGCCCCGTTCCTTTTGCTCACACTCTATGGTCCTGGATTATTCTAGAAGGTTTGTGAGTTTTGTCTTACAAGAACCCACAAACCTAAGAATCCAATAATATAGTTCTGACTCAATTTAATTAAGTGTACTACCTCTAAGTTATATGCTCATTTTTAAGAAATGGTAGTTATGATTATTTCTAAGATATTTTAGTACTTTATGAACTATATAGATGATAGTTTGGCCAAATTGAAGCCTTTAAAATTATCACCATCATTATTATTTTGCACTAGTAGGTGAAACGTGAGCAGCCAATGTGTGCAACACAGTGATGAGTTTCATAACTCTGAGTTCTCAGTTATTAGATTCTGTTAATAGCTTTTCTCTTATTAAGTTCTTTTTAATAAGACTCACAAAATTATTTATGACACTGTTCCTCTTTTATGGTTAAATTCCTACTCTAGTTCACCAAACTACTGCCTACAAGATGGGTGGACAACTTTTAAAATTCTTGGAATTATTGTAGGTAGCCTTTATCTGAAGTGTTTTTGAAATATTGACGGTCACAAAAGTCTCCTTCTATTTTGTAACAGTTTCTAACCATGTAAGGTGCACACAACGCAAACCACTAGCAGCTTGCCTTTTCGTAAAGGTAGAATTCACGTCAAAGGGATTACACAATTTAGAACATTCTGTCTGTTCAGTAGGATTAATTTTACATCTTTAGGGCATGGGAGGTTGAGAAAGCTGGCACAAAAGACTACATTTTATGCTTTTATAATGCACAGCTCTCAGGAACCTCACTGAAATACTTTCAGAGTTAAAACATCCCTATGTTTGAGGTTGGCCATCAGATGTGTTATATGTAGTATAAGGATTGAGAATGAGGATTTTCTAACTCTACTTTCATGAAAATCAAGTCTAGCCACCCTGCTTTATTTTGCAGGAGACTCTCCAGTGGATAAGCCATGGTTCTTCTAAGAGTCATTTAAAGTACCTGAGAGAAGATTTTCTCCCAAAATGGGCATTTCAGAAGCTCCACATGAGGTGAGCTCAGAAATGTTTCCCTGTCAGAAGGCCCGGGGGTGGGGGTAGGGGGCAGGCACCCCAAAGGGAGGACGACACACTCCTCTGGGTAAGGGATCCGTGCTCTCTGACCTCAGTGGGAAAGCTGATCCATACCCAGGGGGACAGAGGCTGAGGAGTTACTGCGAGCAAGCAGCTTTGCTCGCTGATGCGAAAGCCTAACTTTGTAGGTCAACAAGCAGCACTTTCTGGGCCCTCAGGAATGGGTTTCTACCACAGCCCTTCTGGCTGCCTCTGTTAATCATTGAACTCTCTCTTTCTGAATTTGAGAATGAGTCATGGTTTTAACTCCAGGGCAGCCTGATAAAGGTCCAGCATCAATGGCCTGCCCTAGGATTTCCAGGTCAAAGGAAAAGGAAAAAAGAGGAAAATGACAACTGTCAACTTAAGAGAGGCCTGTGACAAGTGTTTGTGTTGAAAAATAATGTCGACCTCAAGATGACCTTCAGTACAACCCTGCTCCCTGCTCATGGATAACTGAGCCTCGACTAAGATACAACATCTAGAAGGAGCATGCAGCTTCTTTTATCCACCACGTTTTGAGTTTTGGTAATATTTGGTATAAATGGCTAATCTCCATTAGGACATCTATTGTCCTGATCTATACATAAAGCAACTGGTTCACTGAGGTTCAAAGTGAACATGTGCGAGTGATTCTCCAAGAGAGAAAATCATACATTAACATACAGAGGTTTTGAAGGCCCTGGTCTAGTGATTGCATCACCAATACTTACTACTGATAAAACTGGATATGATTTTGTTGTCTTTTTCATTTTACAACAGTCATTTTAGGCATCCAACAGTCAGGGTTCTTTAGAGAGCCTGAAGCCAAAATGATGGAGTTGTTTTTTTTTTTTTTTTTTCCCTTTGGCCAAATTAGATATAAACAAGGAAATCTGAACTTAGGGAAGAAGAAAATAAGATTTCAAAGATTCAATAACCAGAATAATGTTCCTAATTATCCTGCCAGATGAAATTCTAAGACCTCAAATGAGAGCAGAATACGTCAAATTAGGTCAATGTGGTTTTATGGTCAAATATATTGTTTGACCTAATTACTGAATTTAAAAAATATATACAAGATGAAGTTTAGGAACTGAAGAAGCCCTGAGGTCACATCTTACCATCTACCAGGCAGACCCCATCTACAGCCCCAAATTCCAATGAGCAGTCCATTGCTGCTGAAATTTATTTTCTAAATTGCTTATTATCAAATGATAAACTATTAAATACAGTCAGGGAAATAAACACAGTAAGTGTTCAGTAGATGACTCAGCAGTCTAGCTGCCTAATTTTAATAAGTTCCAAGCCACAGATTTCACATTTTCCTAACATTCTATAATTGAGAAAACACTTGCATGCACAAGTAATCATTCTATTTTATCCTCGAAATAAACCCATGAGGTTGGTATCACCGCTCCATTCTATAGATGCAGATGGTGAAGCTTGGTGAGTTTAAGAGTGGAGATTCAGGGCGCCTGGGTGGCTCAGTTGGTTAGGCGACTGCCTTCGGCTCAGGTCATGATCCTGGAGTCCCAGGATCAAGTCCCACATCGGGCTCCCTGCTCAGCAGGGCGTCTGCTTCTCCCTCTGACCCTCTTCCCTCTCATGCTGTCTCTCATTCTCTCTCTCAAATAAATAAATAAAATCTTAAAAAAAAAAAAAAAAAAGAATGGAGATTCATCCATCCCAACAATTATTGGTTGAGGTCCTACAGTGTGCCAGCCACAGCTAGTAAATACACTTAGACCAAAATCTACTAAGGACCCCTATTGTCAGAAACATGATTGCAGTATTTTCCTCAACACAGAGAGGCAAAGCAGTTTCCAATCTCTTCGAGCTGCCGCATGATTGAAATCTCTTTGCTCTCTCAGCGCTGTGCCAAGCTACCTCTGACAATCTGAGAGCTAGAAAGTAATGGCTTTATCTAGCCTCTGAAACACTAATTATCGGCAAAACTGAGATGGAACTGTGAGCCAGCTGTCCCCTTCCCACCGCGGGGCCTTTCTCTGGACTTGCTCTCCTCTCTGCCTATGTCCCACCTTTTCTATTTCCGTTGACTCTTATTTGAAAAGCAATCTTAAAAAACGTAGGTTCTTGGGGCGCCTGGGTGGCTCAGTCAGTTAAGCGTCTGCCTTCGGCTCAGGTCATAATCCCAGGGTCCTGGGATCGAGCCCCGCATCGGGCTCCCTGCTCAGCGGGAAGCCTGCTTCTCCCCCTCCCACTGTTGCTCCCCTGCTTGTTCTCTCTCTGTCAAATACATAAATAAAATCTTTTTTAAAAAAAGTAGGTTCTTTAAGAAAAAAAAGCCTGACAAAGGGGGGAAAAAAAGCAAAATATTTTTCAGCAATATATAAATTACCAAAATTAGCCTAAGAAAAGAATGAAAATCTATATAGACCAATAATCATAAAAGATAACTAAAGATGTACCTTTAACAAACTCTACAGACCCACGTGGTTACAGATATAGTCTTAAAAAACTGATGATTCATGTCATTTAATGCACTCTAGCTCATAGAAAAACACATTAATCTCTATTTCATCCAGCTAGCCAACACCTTATTAACAAAACCCAATAGACAGTACAAACAAGAAACTTATAAATCAGTTTTGTTTAGGAACATAGATGCAAAATTCTAAGTCAAATATTATCAATCTAATCTAGCAATAAATAAAAAGAGAAACAATTTGAGTTTATTCTAGATATGCAAGGATACTTCAGTATAAATAATCTTTCCAGATAATTCATTATACCAACAAATTGAGTGTGAAAATGAATACTGCTATATATAATGATAGTATACTAAAACAAGATTTATCAAAATTCACCATCCATTCCTAATTTTAAAATCCTCCAAATAAAGTAGATGTGAAAGGATAATATGATAGAGACTGTTTGCTACAATCCAAGAGCCAACATCAAGCTAAGCAGTGAAACTAAAGCCATTTTCCTATTAAAATCAGAAAGAATGCAGACTATCCACATCAGCATTATCAACATCATTTCAGAGCTAATATATTAGATAAGAAAAAAATCACATAAATATTGGAAAATAAAAGACAAAATTATTCTTTTTTGCAGTATGTGATTATAGACATAGAAACTCAAAAAAACTAGTTTAATAAATTAATAGTATAAAAAATTAGCATACTGTACACTGGATGCTTTTCCACATGTTTATATTTACTAACTCATTTATTCCTCATCTCATTTTATGATGGGATCCTATCTAATTCATAGGATGAATCCACAGCCCCAAATCGCACAACCAATAAATAAGAAACCTAGAATTTGAACTCGGAGTGTCTAGCTCCAGAAACTGGACACTACATTAAATTGCTTCTTGCATCACTGACTAGAAAAATATATTTAGGGATGCCTGGGTGGCTCAGTCGGTGAAGCACCTGCCTTTGGCTCAGGTCATGATCCCAGGTCCTGGGACCGAGCCCCACATTGGAGCCTGCTGCTCCCCTTGCTTGTGCACACACTCTCTCTCTCCCCCTGACAAATAAATAAATAAAATCTTCTTTTAAAAAAAGAAAAATATACTTATAACATATATTATCAACCCTTATACCACCAATATACAATGAATTCTAAAAATTAATAATAATAACAAGAATAGATACACAACTCAATAGAAACACTGCCAAAGATATGAATAGTTAATTCTCAAAACAGTAAATTCAACTGGCCAATTAGCATAAAAAATGTTCAACCTACCAGACAAATACAAGTAAAAGCAGTAGGCAAATTACAAAGAATGATAAAAATCAAGTGCTGTCGAGGATGTTGGAAAACAGTTATACTCAGATGTTCCTGGTGGGAGTTTAAGGATGAATTGCCACACTTTTAAAATCTGGCCATAACACTGAATGTAATATATACATATTCTTTTACCCACAAATTTCACTTTTGGGAATCTCTCTTATCAAAATAAAAACACGAGGATGTAAGACTACTGCATAAGGATATTTATTACAACATTGCTGTAGTTGCAATTAGTTATGATATGTCCATTCTAAGCAATATTGTGTAGATGTTAAAAGGAAAAAATAAGATTTCATATCTGTTACTCTTTAGGGATGTCCACATATTGTTAGGTGAGAAAACAATTGCCACATACTGTATAGAGGATCCTCTCATTTTTAAGTCAGACATTGTAAGGTATTTGCTTTTATCTGGGCATTGAGAAAGGCTGTTAATATCAGCTTCCCCTGGGAGTGAAATAAAGGAGGCAGGTATAAAGGCAAAGACTGTTATCTTTTAAATATGTGAACTGTCTTTAAAGAGGGCACATTCTGCACGGAGCACTGGGTGTTATGCACAAACAATGAATCATGGAACACTATATCAAAAACTAATGATGTAAGAATTCCTCATATCAGTGAGGGGGTGGGGTGGGAGGGATGGGGTGACTGGGTGATGGACACTGGGGAGGGTATGTGTTCTGGTAAGCGCTGTGAATTGTGCAAGACTGTTGAATCTCAGATCTGTACCTCTGAAACAAATAATGCAATATATGTTAAGAAAGAAAAAAAGAAGAAGAAGAATGTAGCAGGAGGGGAAGAATGAAGGGGGGGAAATCGGAGGGGGAGAAGAACCATGAGAGACGATGGACTCTGAAAAACAAACTGAGGGTTCTAGGG
>NW_022589707.1:78712452-78877793 GCF_004348235.1 Phoca vitulina
AAGGGGGGGGAAATCGGAGGGGGAGAAGAACCATGAGAGACGATGGACTCTGAAAAACAAACTGAGGGTTCTAGAGGGGAGGGGGGTGGGAGGATGGGTTAGCCTGGTGATGGGTATTGAGGAGGGCACGTTCTGCATGGAGCACTGGGTGTTATGCACAAACAATGAATCATGGAACACTATATCTAAAACTAACGATGTAATGTATGGGGATTAACATAACAATAAAAAAAATTAAAAAAAAAAAACTAATGATGTAATGTATGGTGATTAACATAACATAATAATAAATAAATAAATATGTGAACTGTCCTACTTGAAAAAAGTTTAATCTGAAACTGAATACCTGAAGGGGCTCAGTCAGAATACCTGGCTGGCTCAGTCAGCGGAGCATGCAACTCTTGATCTTGGGGTCATGAGTTCGAGCCCCACATTGCAGGTAGAAATTAAAACAAAACACACCAAAAAATGAAATACCTGCAAATGCAGAGAAAATTTCTGGAAGATACCCAAAAGTGAAGTGGAATTTGAGCATGGCAAGGGAAGAAACTTTTTCTCTTTATACCCTTTTGTAGAGTTTGAGTTTGTTTTTTGAGCAAGGAACATGTAATTCTTTTTAAAAATCTGATAAACTAGGGGCACCTGGGTGGCTCAGTGTGTTGAGCATCCAACTCTTGATTTCAGCTCAAGTCAGGATCTCAGGGTCATGAGATGGAGCCCCATGACCGACACCCCTCTCAGTGGGGGGCCTGCTTCTCTCCCTCTTGCTCTGCGCCTCCCCCTGCTCACATGTGTGCTCTCTCTCTCTCTAAAATAAATAAATAAATCTTTTAAAAAAATTCTTTTAAATTTTTGAAAAATCTGAGAAACTAATTCCAGTGATTGAAAAATAGTTTAATGTTACTCTTCAAGGGATATTTAAATTTTAATGGGTAACCCAGCACTTTTTATCTGGGAAGAATAAGTCCATTTCAAATAGACCATCAGGGCCAATAAGAGAGAGATTCCCCACATCATACCATAGGGTATGATGGACTTGGTCTACCTACTCACAGCTCTTTTAAAATGCTTCCTGTCTCACATAGAGAACTTCAATTCTTGAACTTAAAAGCTTTGAACTTGTCAGGATTTCAAGGAAGCTTGGAGGGGTGCATTTAGCATTGGGGTAATAATTCTTGAGACGTGGAGGGGAGAGGTTGGTAAACACAGCATACACACCTATTAACGCTATTCAGACCACCCCCGCACGTCATTTTGGTATCAGGGTGATTCACACATCAGAAAGAACCAGAAACTTCTGCGTGTCAAAATTATTTTTTGTTTACATGTCTCAAGGAAACCTGAAGCTGGTGATTGCATTTCACAAGGACACTGGGAAAAGCCATTTGTAGCTATCTAACTTTATGCGACCAGCAGAAGGTAGACATTGATCACACAAAGAACAGAGGGCAATATTAAGAAAAGAAATATTCTGCTATTATTCCTGGGTAAGTCCAGCAGGCAGAGATTACAATAATCAATAAAAAAAAAATCAATTACTTACATAAGTCATGCTGTAATATCTGAACTGGTTGGATATGGGGAAGCACAAAGAAACACTTAAAAATTATTATTTGGAAGTCCTCAAGTTCAATTTTTCTCTTTTTATTGTCTTAATAAATCACACATCAAATAAATACTGTTGAAGGAAAAAAATTAAATGAAACGTGTGATGAATGTCAAGTTGAGTAGGAAATTTTAATTGCAGAATAATGGATATAGATGGATACAGATTACACTTTTAAGTAAAGTTATCACTTCCTTTCTCCCATCTCAGCTCCTAACACAAAGTGATAATTGCTTTAAAAGCAAAATAGTTCTAGATACACTGATAGGTATATTTTTTTTCCCAAGGACTATAAGTAGCAAATTTCAACACCCAATGAATCATGTTATTTCTCATCTCACTTAACAAATTCTAATAGGCAGCTAAAAGTCTCTTACAGGGTATTCATTTATCTCAGTACAAAATGTTTGAGGTTGAAATCTGGCCCAGAAAATGGAACAGAAAGATCAGGAAAGGGAAATTATATACCTGTCATCACAAGTAATATTCTGTTCTGCGGGACCTGAATCATACCATTTTCACCATCAATGCCTATATTTCCTTCTCAAGAAAAAAAAAAGAAATAATCAAAAAATTAGAAATCTCAATAAAATATTGACAAACACAGCGTCTCCTAAATGAACTCACTGTGAGAGAGTTAAAAGAAAATGGGAAAAATATACTACATAAGGGTTTTTTACAGAAATGGAATAAACACTTGCAACATTCACAGAACGGACAGAAGATAATTATGGTCAATTATATTATACTCCTACTCCTGAGAAAATATCTCACAGTCCAGGAAATGAGTTCTGAGATCCTTCCTGGATGTGGTAATATGTCCCAGTGAGCCTTATTGTCTATTAAATGCCTTACTCTCACACAGTCTAAGAGTGGGTATGCATTTGTATTGATTTTTATGAACCACACCTTCTGTTCCAAAACAGACTTTTAAGATAGCTTAAAAGGACAAATACAGTGCAACAAGACCTCAAAAATTAAAAGTACAAGCAAAGGAGAAAGGAAAATATGGATGGGAGCATAAATGGAGCAAAAATTAAAGCCAAAGAAGACACATTATAATAACCTCACTCTTGCTAGTCATGGGCCACAGACTTGGGGCTAAGCTCTCCAGCAGCGGCTGAGAAGAGGAGGACATCAAACTCGAGTATATCCTTACAAAGGGAAAAAAGTCCTGATGAAGCTTCAGCATTGGCTTCAATCATTTCATTTGTAGTAATACTAAAAATATAGCAATGGAGTAGATCTAACTCATAGAGTGCTTACTATAATTTCAGGTAATCCTCTGAATACATTACATATATTAAATCATTTAATCCTCACAAAATTGAATGAAGTAGATAATACTATTATTCCTTTTTTATAGATCAGGAAACCAAGGAACAAAGAGGTTATGTATCTTGCCCAGGATTATGCACCTAGGAAGGGATAAAGTGAGATGCTACTAAATGTGTACTTACATAAACAAGGTATAATCTGCAGTTGCTTATGGCTTTTATATATTCACCTACATGAAACAAATTTGAGTAAATACAAAGCTACAAAAACAAGCCAGCTAATAAATGATCCTGTTTGAAACTAAATGCTGCTGGCAACATTAATATGGGATTGAGTGTAATGATGAAAGTTCATGTGAGTTTGGAGTGCTAACCTGATGACTCAATTTTCCCCCCATTTTTCTCTAATTGGACTATTGAGAAGCCTGGTTCATATGGCCTGTTGTGATACCGTTTGGCCTTCCTTTGGTGAGAAGACGTTCTCAATATATCAAGCACACCAGTGTTTTGTTTTTTTGTTTTTTTTAATTAGCTGGCAATAATTCAAGAAGTACCACTTGGCATCAACTCTATTGGAAACACAAACAGAAACTCAAGCAGTGAAACTATGGAGTTTTCAATTATAAGATAAAAAATGATCCAAAATATGCTTACTTAATTTGTTTTCTAGAATGTCATTTAAATAAAAACACAAAATTTAAGCATTCTTGTGAACAACTCTCAAGTCCCCTCTCTTGGGAAACACTTTTTTTTGAAGAAACATATTTGATAATGTTCTTAATTTAAAAAATTAATTGCTTCAAGTATTACTAATTTTCATAGTAGAAGACAGTTATTTCTCACGGAGGGGGGGGCAATATAAAGAGCACATGTGGAATTAAATCAATAATGGTGTAGGTACTTCTACCAAAAAAGACAAGGATCTTAAAAATAGAGTGATGACATCACATCAATGGGCAACTCAGTAAAAATAATTACAATGATCTGGTTGGATTTGGAGGCATATTTTTAAGCAGAGGGAAGTCAAGCTTTTGAGAAAGAAGTCTGTGGCAATGAACTTAGAGATGTCAAGTATCTGAATTCAGCAACCATGTGTTGCTGGTTGAATATGGACCCATGGACTTCTTCAATATCAAGACGCTCTTGTACAGGAAGCAAAAGAACCCAAAAAGAAACTGAAGCTGAATGGACACATTCCATTTGTATTCACAGACGTGCCAAGAGAATATTCCTTAGAAGTATGCCATCCAAGAATATATATTTATATGATGTCCTTAAGCTTAGAAATCAACAATACCTTAAAGATGCATCATTATTTCATTTGTTTCCATTTTCCATACTCTTAACAGGATGCTTTCAAATGGACTTAGACAATAAGAGGACATAGTATCTCATATAATAAAAAGTCCAGTGGAGGTAAGGGCTTCTGAGTTGGCTGATTTAGCAGCTTAAAGAAGTCCAGGCTCCATTTAGTCATTTCACTCCATCTCACTGTTTTGCCTTCCACCATGTGGACTTGTTCCTACAATAGGTGATCAAGGCATTGTTGTCAGTAGTAATAAGGGTATAGGATTCCTCATTTATATATTCAGAAAGCAAATACATTTCTCCCCCAATTATGCAATAAGATCCCCTCCTTTCAGTCAGGCCCACCATAGGTCCTGTTACCAAGAGAAGGCCATGAGCTGATTGCTTAAGTCAGGTTACATAACCAACCCAGGTAAGAGGCACGAGATCACCACGGTTGCTTTCAACTAAACTAGTTAAAGCCTATCCAGAAGTTGGTGTTGGGGTCACTTTCCCTAAGTCACTTGAGCTGCATTTTGTGGATGCCTGTGTAAAACCAGGGTTCCCCTGTGAAGGGGTAAGTAGGGATAGGATGCTGGGTAGACAATCAACAGATCCTCTAGCCACAAAACCTTTTCCTGAGAATGTCAAGGGAAAATATTTTGTTATGCCCTGGTATATCTCGGACGGGCTATAGGGGGCAGTAGTGGCTCAGTACTTAGTGAATTTCTGCCATGTAGTGAGGGACACTTCCCTGGAGAGGTATTTTTCTTTAAGGGTCAAATATCACTCGCTGTTACTAAATCATACCAGAAATAACTGGTATTTTCATCAGTTAAAATCACAGCTGCTGACAGTCAAAAGCGTTGACATATTGACTGGTTCTTTTTTACCAGTATCTCATTATATGGCCTTTCTATATCTTTGACTGAACATGCAGAATGATTTGAGTTAGCAAGAACAGTTTATGCATTCGATTGACATATTTTCCCCACCAACCATTTGCCTGCTATGTGCTATAGAATGAAGAAGCAAAAGATACTTCTATGTATTTATTCTATACAAAGGAACATGGTTAACATTAAACTCAAATGTTATAGGTGTTCAAAAACATGCCAAGTTCTGATTTAATCAGGAAGACCTCTTAAATAGTAAGCCTCTGAGCTGGAGATAAATGAAAAGGAAGATAGAGAGGGAAGGTATTCCAGATAAACAGGCTCCAATGGACAAAGAGAGAAGTCTAAGCAGGGTGGTTAACAATCTGGGAAGACAGTCGTGGATGGGAGGACAGAAGAAAGGACCATGGGACTAGTTCACTGTTAACTCAGGGTGGATTCTGAATTACTGGGTAATGAGAAACCTTTTGAAGGAGATAGGAAGGAAACTAACATTTGCTGGTTGTCTCAAATGTATCAGATGCTTAATGTATTTTTTTTTTTTAAAGATCTTATTTATTTATTTGAGAGAAAGAGAGAGAGACAGAGAAACAGCATGAGAGGGGAGAGGGTCAGAGGGAGAAGCAGGCTCCCCGCTGAGCCGGGAGCCCAATGTGGGACTCGATTCTAGGACTCCAGGATCATGACCTGAGCCGAAGGCAGTTGCTTAACCAACTGAGCCACCCAGGCGCCCCTTAATGTATTTCTTTTATTCAATCTTCACAAGAGCCTAGCACAGTGAGTTTTATCATTATCACCCTCTTTTATGGATGGGAAAACCGAGGATCAAAGAAATTAATTGTCCAAATCACAGCTAGTAATTGGCAGAAGAATTTTAATCCAAATCTGTTTATGCCAAATCCTGAGCTTTTCCCCACTGTCTAATGTCTCCCATCGGAGGAGAGAATGGTATAACAAGAATCTTAGCATTCACAACTGACCACAGACTGTGGGAGGAAGATCTGAGACAGGGTATTCCAGTAATCTAAAGAAGGAGGGGGTGGCTATCAGACAGAGCTTGCATGAAATGCGTGATTATGGAGATCGAGATGAGATAATGTCCAGGTTACTCCTACCAGTTAATTACGTGAAGCAAAGGATTCTAAGGTAACTCCAGGGTCTGTGCTTGGCTCATTGGTCAAATGGTTCTGTTCCAACCAAAATATAGAGGACAAAATGTCAGGAGTTGATTGTCATTGCCATAAAGGATAGTGACTGGGCCAAGTGACATTTGGAAGATATTTTTGTATGTAGCCGCATGGGTAATATTCCAGAGATTTCTCTCACTTGGAACAGAGCTAAATTTCGTATCTTCTTAAAATGTACTTAGTACCCAACTCAGTTGGAATTTGTTCTAATTTGGAAGAGGATTGAGTTAAATTTCCCTTTTTTCTTTTACAGATTAACGGTATAAAAAAGATATTTTAACATCTAAATTATCTTACTCTAAAGTTTAGAGTCTAAACAGAGTATTACTTAAGGTCAATTGACAAAGAAAACAAAGTAATGTGACTATTCACATTAGAATATAATGCATGGCAGTACTCCATGAAAGAGCAAGTTCTCCTTGTCAATTTTAAATACTTATTCAGCTCACATTGTAAAGTCCGATCTGCTTTTTGAATGCATATGTTACAAGTGAGGTTGGTTCACAGGTCTGTTTTCCTCAGCAGGAAATTTCAGGGCAGAGATCACCTTTTAAGAAAACGTCTTTAGTCATTTAGTTTAAGAGGTGCATGGTAAATGCCTGTTGACTGATGGCATGTTTGGTAAATGCAAATCGAACATTTTATATTAGTACTGTTGGAAAGGAAAGAGTTCCTGGTTCCTTGGTTTTTGGCTGCATGACTTCAAAAAAGTTGTTTATCATTCTGAACACTATCAGCGATTCCTACGGAACAGCATTCTGTGCAGACAAACATAGCAATGTATGCAAAAACACCACAGAATTTATTTTATTAAATAAATAAAGTTACAACCGTGCAAATACTTTAGACAGCATGCTGTTGATCACCTCGGCCATGCCAACAAGGCAAGCCTTGATCATGCACTCTGAGGATTTGATGTAAGTAAGAGAACTTCTCTCCTAACATATTCTATACTCCAACTGTCTTATAAATTCAGACTGGCAACCCTCAAAAGATTCCTTCTTTCTACTGAAATGAAGTTTAATAATAATAAAAAATGGGGAAAGAAAAGACCGAGAAACTAATACATGCTTCTAGAATATCGGAGTTGTTTTTTCTCCCCCACTTTCCCTTATCTGTTGACATTCCCTTGAGCAAAGAAACTATTTCTTTAAATTTTTGCAGTACGTCTACTCTGTACATTTCAAGTCAATGATCATCTAACTCCCAAATGACTGAAGTAAGTTTTGGACTAAAAACAAATGTCAGTGTTAAGAGTACGAGAAATAAAAAAGGACTCCACTGGGGGAAGACCGGAGGACACAAAGAAAGAGAATGATGGGGGTACCTAAGAACGATGGTTTCAGCCTCCGCTTGGAGGTTGGGAGGGAAGAGTGAAAATCAGAAAGGCCATAATTCTGGAGAAGCTAGCAACAGTCCCTGTAATGAATTCTAAAAGTGTGATCCCTTCAGACACAGATGCTTCTGCAAACCACCATTCCTTTCAGGTGCCATGCAAAAAATGTATTTTTCAGACATTGTCTACAAGAGCTACTATCGTGCTGGGGAACAAAGAATGAATATAGAATTAGCTCAAAGGTCAATGCTATTTGCATATAAGTCTAGGCCATACCACAAAATCACTACCTGTAACCTTGCCCTGAATCCTAACCATGGACCCAGCAAAAAAATATAAAAGGGAGGAAGGGGGATTAGAAACCTTTGGCTGCAATGGTTCTGCCTGAACCTGGCAGCTTTTCTACCATTTACAAATGAAAGACAAACCAGCCATTAAAACAATCAAGCTTAATGCAGGTGAGATTTCTAATAAACATTTTAAATAAATTTTTTCTAGATTTTTATTAAAAATCTAGAGGTTCATTAAATATTAGAATGGTTCTCTGAAGACTTATTATTGGACCCGAAAGGCTTTACTAAAGGGGCTCCCTCCGCTCTCCGTCCCTACCGAGAGGGTGGTTATTCTGCCTCTCAGTTCTCTGGGTAAGGAAAAACAGTAGTGGAACTGCTCAGAACTCAAGATCTGTAGTCACACAATTATAGCACTGAATCTGATGCAATTACTTACTGGCCGGGTGGTGTTCAGGAAGTGACTCCGCCGCGCCGTGCCTCAGTTTCCTCACGTATAAGTAGATACAACAACAGTACTGCCTTATGGAATTGCCAGGAGTGTCGCTGAGCTCCGCACCTGACATGTAGATCCAGTAAATGGGACCCATTAATATTAAACATACACCCTGTTAACAGAGTGGGAATTCAAGGGCCTGCTGGCTTAGGAAAAGACACTCACCTTGAGAGGCGCACCAGCAGGTGGGGCACAAAGACATATAGTGAGCCCCTACCAGGAGTTACAGGATGGCTTGGGTCTGTTATTGGAAGGGAACCTGGGAAGGGACAGCCCCACCATTTCCCAAGAAGGGCAGAGTTCTGATTTTCACTCTTCCCTCCCAACCTCCAAGCGGAGGCTGAAACCATCGTTCTTAGGTACCCCCATCATTCTCTTTCTTTGTGTCCTCCGGTCTTCCCCCAGTGGAGTCCTTTTTTATTTCTCAGTCCGCTCACAGCTGCACCTCCTTGCATGGATATTTGTGTGAGCAATAGGTTGTTTAAAGTTTTTACTTCCCACTTTTAAAGCTCCTGAAGGACTGCGTGCAAGTGAGCTTTATGAACTCAGGGCCAGTCCTGGCCTTCAGAGGTTTGAGGGAATGGAGCGTTGGACTTTGGGGTTTAGAACATTAAAGGGACTGTACATCTCTTTCCTCATGCAGCCCCCAGGCTGAGAGGATCATCTCTCATTTTAAAAAGATTTCATTTTTCAGGGCCCTTTGGTACCTCAGATTCATTTTATATCTGAGTTTTATAGCTGTTATTTTGGGGGTAGTCTACATTTATCTTTTCTCTGCTTTCCTTTTGTGCTCTCTTTTGGGGTATTGTTTTTTGGGAATGCACTTTGGGTTAGAACCCAGCTAATACGCACTAATGCCAAGGATGTCCACGGTGAATTTTTGAAATGGACGGATAATAAATCAGCAGACTACTTTTTAAAGTCTTTTAAAAGACTTCTTTAACAACTATTTTTAAAAGTCAAGGATACGGCTTTGCAACATCTTCTTCAGTAATTTATTTTAACACATATGATTTAAGAAATGGCAACATGCGGGATGTTTTTAAAGCCTTTTATCAGAGTCTTTCTGAATAAGCTTTTATTGAGGTGAGCCCACAGATCCAACTTACTGTGTTGAAAACAGAGCTTCCAAGAAGCTAACAGAATTACCCAAGATCATTTAATAAACGGTAACCAATCCAAACATGGAGTCCAGGACCCTTGACCAGCGCAGTTTCCTTTATGTGCATCAGAATGACTGAAAAGCTTTTCAGACATGGAGGTTTTCTCATCCCCATGCTGCAAGAATCCATTTCAGGAATGTGGGAAATGGCCCAGGAATATCCATTTTTATACATATTTATACATACTATTTTCACTAATCCTGAGGCTGGTGGTCCATAGGCCACACTTCAGAAGCTGTGTCTTTAAATCCAGTTCAGAGCTCTGAGACAGCGAGTCTCAAACTGTTTGGTTTCAGGAACCATATAAACCTTTAAAATTATTGAAAATCCCCCAAAGCTTGTGTTTTTGTAGGTCATATCTATTTTACGTAGTATATTAGAAGTGTGAATGGGGATGTTTTTCAAATATCTACTTATAAATTAATTTAAAAATAATAAATCTGTTATATGTTAACATAACCATACTGGTTTTGAAAAATAACTATATTTTCTAAAACAAAAAAAATTGGTGCGAAGAGTGGCATAGTTTTATGTTTTTGCAAATGTCTTTAATGACTGGCTTAATAGAAGACAACTGGATTCTCATATTTGCTTCTGTATTCATTCTGTCGCCAAGATGTTGCTTTGGGTTGAAGTACATAGAGAAAACTGGGCCTGCGGGCCTGGGGGGCTCAGTCGTTAAGCGTCTGCCTTCGGCTCAGGTCATGATCCCAGGGTCCTGGGATGGAGCCTGCTCCACGGGAAGCCTGCTTCTCCCTCTCCCACTCCCCCTGCTTGTGTTCCCTCTCTCGCTGTGTCTCTCTCTGTCAAATAAATCAATAAAATCTTAGAAAAAAAATTGGGTCTGACAGATACTTAGTTGGAAAAAGAGGGACTATTTTACTAACCTTTTTATATACTTGTAAACATCCTTTGATAGCACAGCAGGACTCAACAGGTGGAAGTCTCTTAAAGGTTATCTGCAATGTGGATCTGAAACTGTATTGATGAACTTTTCATATTCTATCGCACTGAAATCCATTGGTCTCACTTATATTTTGACTATCCTTTTCATTCATTCCTGATTTAACATCATATGTTAGTCATTTGCAAAATATTGTTTCAATGAATTATGCAGACCTTCCAAATTCTGGCATATTTCACTACATAATATTTTAAAAAATCACACTCATTAATATCACCACCCATATTGTCAGAAAAATCATTAAGTTTTGAGACACTGCTAAGCTCCTGGTGGCAGATACAATCTTTCCAAAGCCCTAATTTTCACCTGAAAACTCAAATTTATCACTGGCAACAAATATCTTTTATTTTATTTTATTTTATTTTATTATGTTTGGCAACAAATATCTAAAGTTAGAACAAAGGCTTGCTTGGTTCATTTTTGGAAATTCTAAAAAGCCATATTTTATATGTCAGTTGCTCCTCAAATTAAACTGTGTTTCATTAAAAAAGTGGCTAGTGTAGCTCATAAGTCAAACTATCGCACTATTGCTTTCCCTTACATTTTGGTCCCTTGTGAGCACTTCCCATTTTGTCACACAGATTTAAAAAACATGTTCGCAAAAGATTGAGATTTCACAAAATTAATAATTTTCACTGCTTTATCAAGGACATTCTTAACTGAAACTAGAACTTGTTTAACCGCAAGAGCATAATGGTGAAGCCTGCCGACGAGTACAATCTGAAACCATTGTCTTGATTTGGGTTAAGGGGCCAATAGCTTGCTTTTGCACTCTTTTTTTTTTTTTTTAATTTTCCCCAAGTTTTTATTTAAATTCCAGTTAGTTAACATACAATGTAATATTAGTTTCAGGTGTAGGTAAATTTTACTTTTAAAATTATGGAAAACTTAAAACACATAAAAAGTCATAAGCAATAATATAAGCTTTTGCACTCTCAAGGGAAACATCAACACTGCAAAAAAAAGGGCAAAATAACGTCTTGTGTTTTTATGAAATTAGTTTTGACCTTGCCGACCTTCTGGAAAAGTCTCCAGGACTCCCAGGGTCTGTGGACCACACTTTGAGAACCATTGCCCTAAAAAAACCAGTCTGCCATTATTCTAATATAATCCAGCCTGTTAAATAAGAACACAGATTTAGCAGGTAGTCCTCATTTTTATTGCTTCATCTTCCCCAAAGAGGTAACACACGAGTACAATTAATTAACCCATCATTCCCTTTAAACTAACTAAAACAATCATGTGTTCTTGTAGAGCTGACAAGCTGAAAATTACGCAATATGGGATAAAAACTCATCACCGTTTATAGAAAGGATGATAACCCAAGTGTCAAATGATGGTTACAATGTATGGAGGGTCCACCCACTATAGTTTCACTCTTGGCTCCATACTAAGTGAGGACTTAAAAACAGTTTGCGGTGGGGGGGAATTTTAGGTCACAGTGGCTCTTGAGGCTGTTTCATCACAAAGGAAAATATATCCCTTCGCTAGGTACCACTGTGTACCATAAGCAATACAGAGAGGAAAGCTTTCACCCCTGGGCATAAGTGTTCTCAATGGTGGGGGTTGAGGGAATTGCTATTGTAAAGACAATAATGTAATGGGGAGATAAAAATATACTTCTCTTTGCCCCTTAAGTGTTCATCTGCGAATGACTGGATGTTACCCTTGTATAGCTTTCTCCCTTCAGGCACAAAGATGGAAAGGTACTTCGAATTCAGAGTAAAATTTGAATAGGCTAGACATCTGCCTTCCAGCTAGAACTTTCTACACAGCCCAAACTGCTAAGAGCCTTAGAGTCCCCGCCAACTTACCATAACCAGGAAAGTTTATTTTTTTTATGTTTTAAAGATTTTATTTTTAAGTAATTTCTACACCCGATGTGAGGCTCAAACTTACAACCCCGAGATCAAGAGTCGCGTGCTCTACTGACTGAGCCAGCTGGGTGCCCCATAACCGGGAAACTTTAATATATATTTTATTTTATTTTTTATGTGTATTTTAGAAATTGAGAGATTGTTTAATGACTTTGCAATTAGTTTTCGGTTATTGCCTTCAGTCCATGGGTCACTGGTTTAGAGAGAAAGTAAGAGCCCTGAACACTAGTGCTTTCTCACTTCCTTGTTAACTAGTTGTATGGCCTTGAGCAGGCCTCAAGTCCTCCACCTCATAGGTATAATTAGGAGGCCTAGACTCTAGACTCTGCACAAAAGCCTGGAGTTGTTAAGTCTCTGGAGAATATTACCTATTTCAATGCCCTTTTTTTCGTGGAGCCATTGCTAATTTACCCCTTACTACTGCCAAGGGTTACCTTAGGGTTTTGTGCATATTAACTCAATTATTAGCGTTATGAAAGGGACAGTTGTTGATATTACAGTTATGCTGTCACATAATATAGGTGTTCCTAAAAATCACCACTCTAGGCAAAATCATGCAATGGGAAAGTGGAATGGGGGCACAATACTCAAAAACTTTTCAGCGTCACATTTTTAAAAAGGTAAAAACCTAATAAAAGTGGTATCGCAGTTTTATAGATGTGAAATAGTTAAGAACCACATGGTCACGACAATAAATCTGGCACTTTACCTTGAAAAGGACGTGAAGCTAGCTTGTGGGGCGGGCGCCCGCACTCCCACCACTGCCCCACCTGCTCCCAACTCGCCGCCCTGTGTGCAGCTAACAAAAGAAAGACAAGAGCGTGAGAGAACCGACAAAGAAAGAAAAAGAACAGAGAACGGAGAGGAAAAGTACAAAACTGGCTGGGGAGGAAGAAGGAAAATGAAGGACGGGGGGCGGGTGTCTGGGTGGACACGAGTGGCCGCCTGCGTGGCTGCGTGACTCCGTGGCTGCGGAGTGGGGAGGAAGCCATCTCAGCAATCCTCCGGGCGCGGTCCTGGCCAGGTGTGAGTGTTCGCGTGTTCCACGCGGGGCTCGGCGGCTCGGGGGCCAGGTTCAGCCGGGGCGTTTTCCTGCCTTCTTTCAGCGTCTCTTGCTCCCAAACAGCAACTTCTTCGAATAAAATTACGTTTTCTTAACAGGCAGGACAGCAGAACGGACTATATTATGTATGAGGAATCAAAGGAGCAGAAAGGTAAGTTAATGAAGATTAGACAGTTTAAAAAGAGTCACAACCAGTACTTGAACGTGGGCTATGAACACCAGAGGCCACGCTCTCCTTCACTGTCCCGGTGCCCTCCTAAACTCAGGGGGGAAGGGGCTGAACCTACAGCCTATGCATTTCAGCCCCGAAATCTAGAGATCTCAAAGCAGGGAAGGAAGCAAAAACTGGAAGAAGGTGGCGGCTGACACATGGTTCAGAGAGAGGGAGAGCAAGCAAGTGATCCCGTAACTTTGGCCAGTATTCATCCACCATACAGTGAGTGTATTTATTCCCAACACTGGGAGCCCAAGACTGCAAAGCTGCGTTCTCCATGTTTCACAGTCCCACGTGCATTTTCTAACACATTCTTATTCTCCGTTAGCCCACAACTAAAAAATGTGTGTTGTGCCCCTTAAAGTTTTGGAAGAACGTAGGAAGGACAAGCATTTTCTTTCTCAGTACAGAGTATTAGCGTGGCTGAGGGAGAGGGTAGGCATTACTCAATGCATCAGGGCAGTGATATACTGAGGAGGGGTGAGCAGAGCCCAGATTTGTAACATCTGCCAATTTTGTGGAGTAAACACTCCCAGCATGGCCAATTTCAAGCTGCTAAGATTTACAACCAACTTTCAAAAGTCCTGATTATTTAGCATGCCGTTCTTCCAAGCCAGTAGGAGCAGGCCCTGGCACCAGTCTGAGAGCCCCTGACTCCCAGTGTTAATGGGAACGAGGAGCAAGGCCGGACTCCAAAACAATCAATAAGCAAACAGCTGCAGTTACAGCCAAGCCAAACAAAAAAAAAAAACCAAATCAAAACAAAACAAAACAAAAAACAAAAAACACAAAAGGATGAATCCCAACTCCACAATTTACAGATTGGTACACTGAGGCCCAGAGAGGTTGTTGAATTTCCCATGACCACACAGCAGGATGATTAGATCTCGTGTTTGCACTCTTGTTTCATTTAGTAGTCTAAAGCAGTAGTTCTCAAATGGTCACTTGCATTAGAATCACCTGGAGGACTTGTTAAACCACAGGTCACCAATCCCTACTTCCAGAGTTTCCAATTCAATAGATCTGGGGTGGAGCTCCAGAAGATTGCCCCGCTCCCTAGGTGCACACCTTGCATAATCTCCCTTTCCATTACGTGACACTAAGTATATGATAGGATTTTTGCCCCTGTGACTAAGCTCATGTTACAAGGCAAAGTGAAGGGATTTTGCGGATGTAATTAAAATCCATAATCAGTTGGCTTTGAATTAATGAAAAGGGATATTATTTTGGGTGGGCCTGATCATAAGATCAGTGAGTCCATGAAAAGAGAGGAATGGAAAAGAGAGAAATGCCTTCCTTCAGGGAGAATTGGGAAGGTTTTCTGGAGGAGAGATTTGGTTTGAGCCTCCAAAATGAGGGAAGTCCCTTACAAGGGGCTCACGGAGCAGAGAGAGCATATTGAACGAAGGCCAGAAAGTATGAAGGTACAGAGGAATTTGGAACATAAAATAGGCAAGAACAATAGGTATAGAGGGAGTTGTATTTTGACATCCTAAGTTTGAGGGTTCCTAAAGTGCTTGCTTACTGGTGGTTAGGAGGGAGGTCAGGAACAGAGATAGGAGTATCCGAGGCAGCTGTGCAGAAGGCATAATGCAAACAGTGAACCTTGGTGAGATTACCAGGCAAGAGAAGAAAAGGGCCGAAGAAGCACCTTGAGGAAGAACCACATTAAAAGTCCAAGCAGTGTCTTCTTAGATGTAGATTAAAAACAACCAATGAATCACTACGCAATTAGTATAAGTTCCATACTGAGACCTGAAATCTGAGAATATTTCTGACCTATGGTGGGCTTTACTCACTTGTAAATATTCAGTGTGTTAAAAATTAAACTAGAGTGTTTTGCAATTTGTGTTATAATAGTGGTCCCTGGACAAAGAAGCTGAGTACCACCTGGAAAATTTTAGAAATGGAAGTTCTTGGGTCCCACTCCAGACTTAAAGTTTGCCAGCAATCTGGTTTTTCTTTTTTTAAGATTTTATTTATTTATTTGAGATAGAGCGAGCAAGCGAGCATAAGCGGGGGAGGGGGGGCGCAGCAGAGTCAGAAGGAGAGGGAGAAGCAGACACCCCGCTGAGCAGGGAGCCAGATGTGGGGCTCCATTCCAGGACCCTGAGATCATGACCTGAGCCGAAGGCATTTATTAAAACTTTAAAATCTGGTTTAATAAGCCCTCCAGGAGATTTTGTACCACCCTGAAGTTTGGGAAGCAATACTGAAGTTACTGAAAAGAATGGTCACACTGGTTAGGCAGAGACTCTCAGTACTGGTTGCAAAGAGTAAGAGAAGGATTGTCTGATCTAAGAATGTTGGTCATCGGGTTATCAGAAAAAATCAATCTAGATGTAAAATCAAACACAGGATCATGTTGATAAAATATTCTCAGAACAGACATTACTTTCCCAAAAATGTGTTGGTTATTTGATAATCTATCATCAAAGCCAATGTTTATATAAATATTAGGAAGCAATCATAATATAAAAAGACCAAGGAGGTGATTGGAAACCATTAGTTGATCATTACCCTGCGGAATTCTATAACTGAGATTTATCTCAGTTTTATCGTAATAAGATGGGAGAGGAGACATAAGTCACACCCCATGGATCATGATATTTTCTCACCTCATCCTCTAGCACATCCAGCAGAAAAATAAAGCCCAAGAAATTCTGAAAGCCAATTTGCCACACATAAACTGAGAATATGGCACCTTTTAATGGGTTATCAGAACTGGATTGTCTCCTTTGTGAATATTTGGATTAAATAATTTACTTGCAGAACCTCTTGGAAAGTTTGTTGTAGAGAAATGTAAAACCTCATCAGACTTTCTCATATGTTGCTCCTGCTGCTGATGGTTATTATTACCAACATTTTGTATCAGAGAGGCTGCATGTGAGAGAAAATCCCAACCCAGAACAACCTGAGCAGTGAGAAATGTCACTAGGAACACAGAGGTAGGGCAGCTCCCAGCCCAGGTCCTCAGTGGCCCCTGCCCACCTTTGTGTATTGGCTTCATCCATAGGCTGGCTGCAGGATGGCTCCAGCTGTTCTCATTATCACACCCAGGCCCGACAATGTCCAAAGGAAGAAGAGAGGGACCAGTTCTTTCTTGTAGCTCTTTTTTGGCAGCAAGAAAATCTTTCCCAGAAACCCCCGAGCAGACTTCCGCTCTTATCTTATTGTCTAGAATTGGGTGACATGCCAGTCTTATTGACACCATTCCCGCTAGATGGCTACAGCAAATCTCTGGGGATTTACATGCCAGACTCACGGACCCCCCTGGCTTTCTAGGTTCCCCCAGGATGTTCACCAAGTGGAGTTGGCATTTAGGCATTTTTATAAAATTATTGAATATTTTTTTCCTATTTCTATTGGTAAAGCTACAGTCAGGCACAGTAAGGGTAAGCGTATAACCACGACTAGTTCAGACTAACCCTTGGGGTGGAATAGATATTGGAAAGATAATCACTATTATCACTACAAATAACCTCCACTAACAGATTTACTATATGTACTTCCATTGTGCTGGGAACTGTATAAACCCTCTATAAGTATCATATCATTTGAAAATAAATCCAGAAGATATGCAACCTTATTAATGTCGTGTTACATGGGAGGAAACGTGGGCTGAGGCCGGTGAATCACTTCAAATTACACATCCGGTAAACACCGAGCCAGGACACAAGCCAGGACTCTGGTGTATGGAGAGAACACACTTAAAAAATTACCTTGTAAATCTGAAGGGACAGTTCAAGAATCAGGACTATGTTCAAGGTAAGCACGGCATGAACTTCAGCAAAAGGAGAATGGAAAGATAGGAGGAAAGAGGAGATACCAAGTAAGCATGCCCTTTGTTGCGTTCAGTGCATCCGGCCTGCCAAGCTCTAAAATTTGTATCCTAAAACACAGAAAGAAGCTGCGTGTGTGACTTTGGGGATGTCACGAAGGTAAAAAGCACCAGAAAACTGAAGAGAAGCAAGTGCCTGGATTTTCAAGGAGCAAAAGAGTAGATTGTGAACCGAATAATAACAGCAAACATTTATGGAGGAGTGCTTCCTCGATGCCTGGAATTGGTCCAGCGATTTTGTGATGTAGAATTATTATTCTCTGCATGTTATAGATGAAATACTGAACTCATGGGGCTTCTGAAAGGATTAAATAAGTGGTTAGATAAATAAAGTGTTTGGAATAATTCCTGGCACATAGTAAAATCCTCCATAAATGTAGGCTGCTATTGTTACGGAGAAACCAAAGAAGTTCTCTTCTTTACGCTTGCCGTGTGCCATCTTTATTTCAATTATTTAATTCGTATTTATTTCATTTAGAGCCATCATCTGCTTTCCTAATTATTTTTCATCAGCAATATTTTGTAGCAATAGTGTGTATCAAAGGAGAGTACAGGGTTAGCGGATTCATTTTGCAGGTAAAGAAACAGGCAAGCGGATTAAGCAATTGCCGTGAGGTTCTGTGATTTGCTTAGTTGGAGCGGCGTTAGCACCACGAACATTAGGACACGAGAGCTCTTAAAGCTCCCCTCTCTGAATCACCGGTATTAACTACACCTGAATCCAGCCGCTTCCACAGTCCTCGGCCAGGGAGCTGAACTCCTCAGCCGACCTTAAATTGCTGATCTGTTATTTACTAAACTATTCTCATTTTCTTCCCTTTGTGTCTTCGGCCTTTGTCTGCAAGCAGTCATAAAAGTTTCCTATAATGACAGGTGAAGGACTAGGAAAAGATGCAGGCATATGAAATCTGACATTCAAAAGATGTATTTGTCCTGCAGTATGCCTCAAACAAAGCATTTTTCTGGACATTAAAACAATAACAGTGAAAGAAGCCCAGCCCCTGCCAATGCTAAATTATTTTGCCACAAGAGTCATTTTGCCTCACCTCATAAAAATAGGTGTGTTTGGTTCTTGGACATACTCGAATCTTTGGGATGTCTGACTAGTTCAAGAATGAAAAATGTTGCAAGTTCTGAGGTGCGAGGACAGTGGTTCTGTTTGCTTGCTTGCTTGCTTGCTTGCTCGGACAGGAATTTAGACCTTTTTCATCGTGAGTTTTATTAGCACACATTTCCCACTAGATGGCTGCAACTAATCTCTGGAGATTCATTCTATTAGGAGGAGTGGACCATGCCAAATTCATGGACCCCTAGCTTTTGTAGGTTTTCCTGGGATGTTTTTCACATAGAGTTGGCATTTTGGCATTTTTATAAAATTGTTGAATATTTTTTCTTTTTCTGTCAGTTAAGATATTAATTCTGAATTCAATTCCTTTCTTTCGCCCTAATTTGAAATCACTCTCATCATCATCCCAAATGTGTTTGTCTACTAATGTAATCAAGGATCACCTCATAAGGCAACCTGTACAGCTGATCGTCCAACATGTGGGAACTGTACGTAACCATGATCTGGATAATACAAGATCAAGAGAGAGAAAAATTTAGCTTTCATCCCTGACATGAATTTATATTATTGAAACCAAGAAACTAGGCCCTTTAGCAGGGAAGAGAATGTTCATTTGTCCCACTCATGGCTCTCTTCACCTCCCCACCCTCAGACTGGAAGAACCAAAGAGCTTGTTGATAATCTGGGAGTGATAGTAAGGGTCACTTACCCATTCCTACAGCTAATCAAAAACATGCACCAAATCCCATCAAATGTTATCTATTGTTACACCAAAGTTAAGTAATAATAGTATTCCAACTCACTCAGAGCCCTCAGGGTGGCAAAGATTTTCAGCTAACTTCCTTCATCAACTTGGGTTGTCTCTGATTTCCACTTTTAGACACAAAGCCTTACTCCTAAACTCTCAGGTAGCCCCCATGACCTCAATTATCAGAGAGTATCCCCCTTGAGTCCCCTCCCTGTGTCTCCTTCCAAAGTATCTCAGGCTTGGGGCTCCTGGGTGGTTCAGTCGGTTAAGTGTCTCACTTCTGCTCAGGTCATGATCTCGGGGGCCTGGGATCGAGCCCCGTGTTGGGCTCCCCACTCAGTGAGGAGTTTGCCTGTCCCTCTCCCTCTGCCTCTGCCCATCCCCTGCTTGTACTCTCTCTCTCAAATAAATACATAAAATCTTAAAAAAAAAAAGTATCTTGGGCTCCATAACCATTTTTCACCTACCATAACCCTCCACCAAGACCTCATCTTGTGTCCTGCTTCTGCTGATGGCTGTGGTCAATCTATGTACCATCCAGTTCCTCTAACACACTGGGGGAAAGGAGAGCTTCCAATCCCATGAGTGGATAGAAAGAAGGAAGAGGCTATCAAAGAGAACAAACAGGTCTAAGACTGGAAACATCTAGCAATCATTCAGACATTTCATAACGCAAAGGTTAATTGCCTTAGAATATCCAGCATGATGCATCAGTATCTGTCTCCTGCCCTTTAGTTATGTTAGAAACAGCTCCTTTCTATTCCCTCTTATTCCCTCTGCAAGCTTGAGAAGACCAAGTTCCATGAGGTGACAGACGGGGGGATGGAGAATGGGAAGAGAGTATCCTTCCTACAATATTCTATCATTTTTGAGAATCCCTACCTTCACCTGTATCGTTGACTACAAGATAATTTGCTTTATTATGACATTAAATGTATATTGTATCATATTTCTACATATACAAATACAAATGGGACAGAATAGAAGTGTTTGTGTGGGAGCCTGTACAGATTTCCTTCTTTCCCCCATCTACCAAAAATACCCTATAACTTCCAGGTGATACCCTGTCCCCTTCAGTCTTGCGAAGATGAGTTCTTTCTCACTATGAGAGATGCTAAGTTTATTTACACAATGAAGGGCTTACAGAGAAGTGAAGTAGTAAGAGAAACTAAGAACAAACATTTCTGGTAATGTTCAAAGAAAAGGGTACCAGATGTAAAGAGATAGGGCAATGGATAGAGAACTATATATTTGGATTTCTTTCAGTTTTTTTGTGTTTTTTTTGTAAGAGGCAATCATAAGGAATAGAATTCCATATTAACAATTTTTGGCTATTAAGCATGTGTCTTCATTCATATTTTTAAAAATAGCTTTTTTGAAATGCCAGTTACAGATAATGCATTTCTCCATTTTAAAGCATACAATTTAGTGGTTTTTAGCATATTCACGAAGTTCTGCAACATCACCATTATTTAATTTCAGAATATTTTTATCATCCAAAAAGAAATGCCATACCCACTATCAATAACTCCCCATTACCCCTTCCCCAGCACTTGCAACCATAATATACTTTCTATGTATTTGTCTATTCTGGACACTTTATGTATTGGAATATTATAATATTTGGCCTTTTGTGACAATTCAGTAACATAATAATCTCCCTTAGCATAAGAATTTCAAGATTTTGGGGAGCCTGGGTAATGCTGTCGGTTAAGCCTCCAACTCTTGATTTTGGCTCAGGTCATGATCTCAGGGTTCTGAGATCAAGCCCAGGTGGGGCTCCAAGCTCAGTGTGGAGTCTGCTTGTCCCTCTCCCTCCCCCTCTACCCCTCCCCCTGCTCATGCTCTCTCTCTCTCTCTCAAATAAATAAATAAATACAATCTTAAAAAAAAAAAATTTCAAGGTTCATCCATGTGGTAGCATGGATCAGTACTCCATTCCTTTATATGACTGAGTATTTCATTGTATGGATATACCACACTTTGTTTATCCATTCATTCATTGATGGGCATTTGTTTCTACTTTTGGACTATTATGAATACTGCTGCTACGAACATTCATGTACAGGACATATGATTTCAATTCTCTTCGATATATACCTAGGAGTAGAAATGCTGGATCATATTTTAACTCTATGTTTAACATTTAGAGAAACTGCCAAACTGCTGCGCTATTTTACATCATCATCAGTAATATGTGAGAGTCCCAATTTTACCACTTCTTTGCCAAAACTTGTTACCATATATCGCTTATTCTATATACATCCTAATCATTTTGAAGGGGTATCTTGTTATGGTTTTGGTGTGCATTTCCCTAACATCTAATGATGTTGAGCATTATTTCATGTGTTTGTTGGCCATTTGTATATATTTTTAGGAGAAATGTCTAATAATATCCTTTGCCCATATTTAAATGGGTTATTTGTCTTTGTATATTCTGGATACAAGTCCCTTATCAGACATATGATTTGCAAACATTTTCTCCCACTCTGTGGATTGTGGGAGGCTTTCAGTCTTTCACCATTAGGAATGATGTTAGATGTGCAGTTTTTGTAGATGCCCTTTATCAGGTTGAGAAAATTCCCTTCTGTTCCGTGTGTGTGTGTGTGTGTGTCTATTTTGAAAGAGTATTGAATTTGTCAAATGTTTTTTCTGCATCTGTTAAGATGATCATGTTTTTGTGTCCTTTGTTTTATAATAAGGCATGTTATATTAATTGATTTTTGTATATTGAACCAGTTGCATTCCTGGGATAAATATCACTTGGTCATGTTATATAATCTTTTTATATGGATTCAGTTTGGTAGTATTTTGTTAAGGATTTTTTACATATATATGTTCATAAGAGATATGGTGTGTAGTTTTCTTGTGATTCTTGTCTGATTTAGCTATCAGGATAATCCTGGCCTCATAGAAGAAGTTATGAAGTGTGCCCCTCCTTTAATTGTTGGAAGTTTGTGAAAGATTGGTGTTAACTCTTCTTTAAACATTTAGTATAATTGACTACTGAAGCGATCTGGGCCTGGGATTTTCCTGGTAGGAAGTTTTAAACTTACTAATTCAAGCTTTTACTTGTTATATGTCTTTCAGATTCTCTATTCCTTCCTGAGTCAATTTCAATCATTTTTGTCTTTCCAGGAATTTGTCCATTTCACTTAAGTTCCCTAATTGTTGGCATGTCTTCTATATTCCACGCACAGTTTCAGGTTCTAGGGCTAAGGGGGGAGGGATACCTTGCCCTTATGGAGCATACATTCCCTCATAAAAGAGGTGGACAAGAAGTATAACAAATAAGTTATATAATACATAATATAATGTCAAAAAGAGTTTTGATTATAAAGCACAATTTAATAGATGATAGCTATCAACCTGTTGGATATTATATTCCAATCATAAGTTAATGAATGAGTAGAACATGCTGGCAGGAGGCCTATCAGGTTAAACATCCTCATAATGAATTTCCTTTCATACATCAAACTCATATAACAAATAAATTTGCATATGTATTTTATTTTTAAAATTAAGGTGTGTCCACAAAGATATTAATTGGTCAGTTAAGACAACTCATTGAGAGGAAGGACAAATCAAGTCAAAACAGCTGTCTTCTTAACTGGCTAGCTGTTGTGGTGGCACTTAATCCCATTAGATAGCTTATGTGAAGCAGTTTATCAGTGGTCCCACTTCAACTTAGTCAAAATAAAATAGATATAGCCTGACTGGATGGAAGGCCATCAACTTGATAAATGTGCATACTGTACAGCTCTGGGCAAGCTATTTGTATTGTGTCATAATGGTCTATGATTCAGAGCTCACCTCAGCACCCTGGACAGCACCTGGTTAAATTCATGTTAGTGCATGAAAAAATACTAACTTTAATTACTAAATTATGCTAAATTCTTTATTAACACAATCTCATTATCCATAATAACACTGTAAGGTAGGTAATATCATTTTTCTGTATTTACAGATGAAGAAACTGAGGCTCTGAGACATAGGCACAGAGCTAATAGGTGGCTGAGATGGACTTGGAACCCAGGAAATTTGATTATAAGCCGATTTGTTTCACCGCTGTATTTTCCTGCCTCCTTTATAAGTAACACCTTATATATGTAAAAAGTCCTTACTTTGATAGTTAAATGTGGCTAACCTCACTTCCCTCAAGTTACACTTATTAAGAAATTTGCATATGTAATTTATTTAAAAAGTATGTTTGTGTCCACAAAGCTATTAATTGGTGAGTTAAGACAATTCATGGGGTGGGGGAAGACAGAATAAGTCAAAGCAGCTATATTCTATCTAAGCCACTCTTTCCTAAACACCTACACATCCTTAACCTTGTACCCATCCTCAGAGGCAGCATTTTCATAGACCTCCTGAGAAGACACGTTATGCCAAAACATGTGATGGAACTAGGATAACCCTTAAAATAATGGACAAAGTCCAAACACGTTAGCAATTCCTAGACCTACAGATAATCTATGTGAATGTAATAGTACCCTAACTCTCTTCAACTATCGCAGCATGAAATCATCATTAAAACACATAATTAAAAGATTCAAAATACTTAATTATCTGCAACACGTGTAAAATGGAGTAAAAGTCACTCCAGCTATGTGTTTCTGAAATTAAAATGGTTCACTGTTTGTGTTTTTGGTCCCTTTGAGTTACTTAGTCTAGCCAACCCCATCTTTGTTTTCTATTTCTAGAACAATTAAGAACAGTCTTGCTGAAGGCCTGCTCATCTATTGTTGCTCATTACTTATAACAAACTCAAAGTCTTTTATAACAATACAGAGGCCATGCTTTCCCCCAAATATTAGAAAACAACACTCAGTACAAATCCACCTTCACACACTACTAGTAAACAAAGGAATACAACCTCAAACATGAAGACAACCTGTTGTCAGGCCACTTTGTGGTATCCTTATGCTGAGAGGCTCACTTTTATCTTAAAGTAAATCAAACACTGTGTTTTGGTCAAGTGTACTGTGCTTCCCCTGCCTGTGTAATTCACAACTACCGTAATAAGGGCACTCGGTTCTCTAGCTGCCCTATGACGAACACATCTGAGGAGCTTGTGGGAGAATGTTCACAAGCACCATCAGTCATTGTCTGGAGATTTATGATCTGCATATAAGATCAACAGTCTGGTGCACACTGATTATTTTACTGCTGAGCTGCACCATCTGTCTCCACCCAGGAATCTTAAAGATTTCTTAGATAATGTTGCAGGATCATCTTTTAAGAGGCATTGTCAATGGCCCTCCAACCTCTTTTGACTAAAGCAAAATTGATATGAGCGTGTTAACCAATGAGTCTCAGAAATTAAAGGACTTAGTACAAATAAATATCTGATCCATGAAAATAAGGTTTTACTAACAGGTTTAGCAAAGGGAAAAAGAAAGTGTACTCCACAGTATCTGAAGATTAAATTAGACATGCCAATAGCTACTCTGGTTATAGATTTAAGGATATAAAATGTAGATTTTGACGCAGTAAGACTGCCTTGCTAAAATAAACCGCCACTGATTTAAAAGATGGCATGAGAGCTGTGCTTAGTTACAGTGACAGAGACCATGCTTACCAAATACTCATGTGCTCTTTTTATGGTAGCGCCTTTAAAAATTATTTGGCATAGCATTCTTCGGGTATGTTTTTCTGAAGATCAGTCTACATCTTCATTATGTATTTTCCCATCCCCCTTGTAGTTAGGTTAGGACCATATGACTAAGTTGACCAGTTGGCTCTGACTGTATCCCTTCCAGGCTGAGGCATGTAGATGCTGGTATGCCTTCTCCATCACTCCCTTCCCCAGTGGAGACAACTTTGGAGAGCACACACAGATGCTATAGAATATGGAGGCTAGCCTGGCCAATGCTGGGCTGTGATGAGAGTGAGAAATAAACTTTTATTGTGTTAAACCCCTGAGATTCAAAGTTATCTGTTGCAATTAATTACTCTGAATAATACAGCCAGAGACATCAGATGGCATTGAGATTTCTCACCGCTAAGAACAAATCTTATTTTCACTACCAAACTGGGAATAAATCAGGAAAGAAGTGTTTCTCTTACGGAAGGAGTTAAAGTTTTGAAGCTATTCTATGGTATTGTCTTTAAAAATTATGCTGATCGCAAGGGTCTTTGGGTAGTTTTTTCTGAAGATCAGTTTATACTTTAATTATGTTGAGAGATAAGCAAAATAAAGATCTCTGCCCAGAGAGCTTATTGTTGTTATTGTTATTCTAGTCTTATTAGCAGGTCAGAAGAACAATATCTAATTCCAGTACCCTGAGCTACCAGTACCAGCGGCCTCCAGACCATGATAAGCTACCTCCCCTGCAAGAGATTTAATGTCAAATACTTCCTTGATCCATCTTTTTGGACTCGGCCTATCACATTAATTGCCCGGATTCAAATGTAGTATGGACAGGGTGGCCAGGAGAGAAAGGCAGAGGAACCAAGATTTTAACAAGCCGCCATCATGAACTATCTGCCTATGAAGAATGAATTTTATGGAGAAAATCTCATTGTTATATCAGAAGGCATCTGTCACATTATCTTAGCCACAATAGGTGAAACAAAATGAAGCAATTGTTTGCAAGAAGGCCTTGGCCATAAGCTACGTTTGGTGACCCAGAACTGATTACAGTATTGTAAGGGTTGTAAAAGACTATGGTGGATATATAAATAAAATCTTTAAAAAAAAAAAAAAAGACTATGGTGGATGTAAGAATACTGCCTGTAACTCATCAAAGGAAATCCTCTTCCATGAGATGTGATTAAGAAATCTTGATCAAGAATATATGTATGGTGATTAACATAACATAATAATAAAAAAAAGAATATATGTCAACTTCCTATACCTTCTCTAGATGGAGAAATCTCTATTTTCAAAGATGTCTCAAAATGTTTTCCTCTTATTCATTGAATTTTTGTGTGTCTTCTTTTTTCCATAATGGCAGCCTTCCTGCGGCATTAGGGTATACAAAAAAGGGGATCCTGCTTCAGTGTGGAGGACACAGAAATGAACAGAGAATCAGCAGCTTTACCAGGCTCGAGAGGAACTACTGGAACTAAATATTTCCCCCTCCATAGGTTTCTGTACTTGTAGAGGGACATCCATTGCATAACACTCCTGGACTCTCTTACCCCTTCTTCATCCCCAGGAAAGGATGAATTTCTTCTCTGCTGTGTGACTTTAGGAGCAGGAACTATGACTCTGTAACTTAGCCCCTCCCCCCCTTCTCTTTGGGATTTGTCTGATTGCAGAGAAGATGTGCCACAAGGTAAATTTAGGGGTAAAGACTCTGCCCCTGAAGGGGGAGGTCCCAGTTTTCCTGTGCTACCTGTGAGGGGTGGAGAAATTGGTCAAGTTCTGAGATTCAGCATCAGGAAATCCTCTCTCATCACACATCTAAGTTATATCCTCCAATTTAACATCAGTAGGCAATAAACCTAATCCTTGTATCTTCATTTGCCTGACTCCTCTATCTTCTGGTTCAGAACTTGGTATGGGGGAAGAGACATGCCAACCCAGGAATATGCGCAGAAGGCAGTCTGAAAAGTCTCAAACAGGCCCTAAATGATTCTGACTCTTTGTATTAGCCAACTGAACCCAACTCAAGCTGGGGTGGAGTGAGGGAGGGAATGGAGTTTCAGGTGAAGGAAAATACAGTAATGTTTCATAGAACTCAGGGCAAAAAAGCTCTTGGACCCTCAGGAAGGAACTGGAACCAGGAAATGTGAGCCCAAATGGATGGAATCTTTTCTACCTCTTGTCTTGGCGTCCCTGTAAACTTGCTTCATTCTTTATTCTCTGCTTCTTCAGACCACACAGGGTTGTGTGTGTGTGTGTGTGTGTGTGTGTGTGTGTGTGTGTGATGGGGGAGTCTGCAATGATCCAGTCAATTGTAACCACAAGGAGAAAAATCATATAGAACAATGTGTTTATTGTATCAATAAATCAATAATGTAGGTTATCGAATAAGTGTTAGGAATGGGAAACAGCTGTATGAGGTTTGAGGAAGATAGTGTAAAACAGGTAGCTGGGAGAGAGAGACTGGAAATTAGTATTATAGGTAGTCTGTGCTGAGGGGACCTGTGAGATCTGTGGTCCTGTCCTTAGGGACCTGTCACCCTAGAGGCAGTTGTCTCCCAAGTCATGAACAGCTCCTGACGGTGCAGACACAGCACAGGCAGGGAGCTGAGTTTAACCTGCGTTGCTTTGTCAGATGAGTAAATCAGAGGAAGAGAAGATATTGATGGTATTTCGCAGATATAGGTAAAGCTCACACAGCAGAGAGCCCATAGTGCGGGTGGGCACTTCTCTACAGAAGGATATTTTTTCATGTGAAGAGATTGTCAGTCTGTTCTTGGGGATCTGGAGATATATTTCAGTTCTCTTTTGGTTTTCACTTAAACCCACTCTTATAGGAGCCCCCTGACTTGCTCTTCCAATTTGGGCCAATGGCTTGGCTTCCCAGGTTTGCTGCAGAATTCTCCCCCTGGCATTTCTTTATAGTGGGCATTGAGTAAGTGCCATCATTTCTTGAATCCTACAACCCCTTTTGTATTCCTTTTTATCTTATTTTCTCAGGAAATTCTTTAGAAGGAAAATTTTACAGGCACATTTCCTGAGACTCTGTATATCTAACATTGTCTTTACGTTACCACCATTGTTGATTGATCATTTGACTGGATGTAGGATTCTAGCTTGAAAATTATTTTCTTCAGCATTTTGAAGGCATTGCTTTCATGCCAGTCTGACTCTTACTCCTTTATATGGTGACTTCTTTTTATTCCATGCAAGTATTTAGGATCTTTTCTCTACCCCTGGAGTCTTGACATTTCACAATCATATGTCTGTTTGTGGGTCTTTTTTCATGCATCCTTCTCAAAATTTGGTGAGTAAATTCACTCTTAATTTAAAATAATCCAGCTCAGATTAATACTAACTTAATTTCAACATTATATAGGAACTTTTCCCCAATACATATCCTTTTCTTCCTCCCTTCTGGGCTATTATTATCATACAAAGTACATCTTTACATGTTATATGTCCACCAGTATAGTTTTATTAGTTATAAATTATTATTATTAATTATAGTTTTATGCAGTTATCTTTTAAAACATGATAGAGAATTATGAGAAAGGCAATTTCAATCCAAAGATTCATGTCTCTTTTGCTCTGACAAATTTTCTTCTATTATTTCTTTAATAGTATGTCCCTTTTACCTTGTTTTCTTTTCATGAAGTTCGTATTAGTGAGATTTGTTATCTCTTTTTAACTTTGCTGTGCTAGCCAAACTCTTCTGTTATTCCACCAACGTTTACTTTCCAAGAGCTCTTCTTGTTCTCCATTCCTTTTCTGTAGTACTTTGTTCTTAATTTATGGATATGTTATATTTTATTAATTTATTACGTTAAATAGTAATACATGAACCTGGGACAAAACTCAATAGTTTTTAAAAAATGTATAGTGACAACTAAGCTCTCTCTCATCCAGTTCCCGGCCCTAGAGATGACCTTGTTATTAAGTTGTTGTGAATCCCTCAGAGATATTTCATGAATTTTAAAAACATACATACACTTCAAAATACATTCTTGAATCTCTCTGAAAATGTAATTTCAGTTTTGCTTTCCTTTTTTATTCTTTCCTAAATTATCTCATCTTTTTTAAAAGATTTTATTTATTTATTTGAGAGATAATGAGAGAGAGCATGGGGGAAGTGGGGTTAGGGAGAAGGGGAAGCAGACTCCTCACGGAGCTGGGAGCCCTATGCGGGGCTCGATCCCAGGACCCTGGGATCATGATCTGAGCCGAAGGCAGCCGCTTAACCAACGGAGCCACCCAGGTGCCCAATTATCTTGTATTTATTGGGGATCAGATATTTTCTTTATCTTAGACTCTGATTTCATGATTCTTGTTTTGTTCCTATGATTTGTTGTCCATTCACAAGTAAACATGGACTAGATTACTCTTTCTGTATAGCAGATAAGGATTTTCTCCTGTTGCAAATGTTAGTATATTTTCTTGATCATTCTCACCCCTGAGTAGAAAAGCTGCCTAGGAGCTATGTTTATGTGTGGTTAACAGTGGTAGAGTCAAGACGAAGGACTCATCTTAGAGTGAAGTGGTTGAGAGCTGGTCCATGTGCTGGCCAGCTCAGTGCAGGCAGGGGACAGAATCTGCCCAGCAGCCTCCTGTAAGGTAGTCCGTTCTATGTGTTTACACAGACTTCTACTTAAGGCCTGTTTTCCATCTCCCTCCTCACTCCCACATTCCACCCCTGCCAATCTCTCGTCCAGAGTCTCTCTGGGTTTCGCTCGGCAGCTCAGCTCTCTCCGTACTATTGTCCTTGTTTGCATTTCCACCTAGCTTCCACCAATTTGTAGTAGTCATTAGTATCTCCCACCAGACGATATCTCCCCTCTGCGGGTGGTTGCCTCCAGTACATGAGGCTCGGAAAAAGTTCTGGGCGGTGGAAAATAATGCAGCGTTAAGTACCCCAGACTAGCCTGTCAGGACATTGGTGCCGTAACATGAAAGGAGAGCCCATAGTGCAGGTGGGCGCTTCTCTACAGAAGGATATTTTTTCATGTGAAGAGATTGTCAGTCTGTTCTTGGGGATCTGGAGATATATTTTGGGGGGAGCCCCAGAACAGAGGCAGGAGAGGAATGCTATTTTTATTCATCTGTTCCTACATCTTCTCCACATTCCCCATTTGGAAGTTTGGTATTTTCCTGAGAGACATCTGGCCGCCCTCTCTGTTCTAGGGTTCCTCATTAGTTTAAACAACAAGGCAAATGCACTGTACTTATTATTTCTTCCTTATAAATACAGCATCATGCAAAGCTTCCCACACTCAGGATATCATTATGGCTCCATCTCCCTGGGAATAGCTCTCATTTCCTAGTTTGAGGTCATTGTTCTCTTCTTCTGACAGAAGGGCCTTCACTCATCTAGGCTTCTAGCAACACTATAAAATTAGAAGGGGGAAAAAAACTTCAGAAGTTGCAAAACAGATGATTAACAGTAATGCTGTGGCCTTATTAAGTTAAGGATATCACGCTGTTTGCCCATTCACACATGCTTATTGATTTAATGTTTTGTAAATTTAGCTCTCTGGAGTCTCAGCTGATGTGTGGGTGCATATACCAATCAGACTGATATTCGTGCCATAAGTGAGAAATAACTTGATAATTTATGAGTGGTAAAACCCAAAGTCGGACAGGTTTTCCCTTGGGAAAGGAAAAAACACATGCGGCTCATCGTAGACAGCTCTCTTCTCTCGGGCTCTTTGATTTTAAGAAAGTATGTCCTTTCAGCTGCAGTGGTTGGAGGGGACTTAACGCCATTCAATCAGCCCACGTTTTCTTCGGTGAAGCAGGGCTGAGAGGAATGTGCCTGAGTGGCAGGGTTTTCTTCTTGCTTTTTCCCTGCATCTGTGCAGAGGCTGCCCTTTGCTAATGAGGACATCCTGGGAGGCCGGGGCCACGTCTGGGATGTCGGACATTGCTACTAAGTGACTGGCCGACGGAGATGCCATGCTGAGGGAATAATCAGTAGATTAGGTCCTTTGCAATGTCTGATATGAGCCCCTCTCTTTCTTGTATGCCCTGTGTTGGACAAAAGAGTTCTCTGTTTTTTGTTTTTGTTTTTTCTTTTAAAGTAAGGGAATGGATTTGGTTATAAAGGGGCAAAGGAAGTTGTTTCTTTGGAGAGAAGGGTACATATCAGTTTGGGGAGGAGAGGTTAGGGGAGAGTTGCTTGAAGATCCTCTTGGAAAAACACCCCTCCCCCCAAACATATACACATGCATACACATGTGCTTACACACATATTCACACTCACTTGATGATGGGAAGGATGGGGAATCCTGAAGGCAAAAAAGGAGGAGCCAGCCAAGGTTGACAGTCCACCCCCTCCCCTCCGCCCGACAACCTTGTTCTCCTTTCATTTGGAGAGATCCGTGGCAGCTCAAGGGCACCCGAGTCAGAACATGGATCTAAAGTACAAAAGCTTGTGTCAAAAGTTCCTTACTGGGATGCCTGGGTGGCTCAGTCAGTTAAGCGTCTGCCTTCCATTCAGGTCATGATCCCAGGGTCCTGGGATTGAGCCCCATGTCTGGCTCTCTGCTCATCAGGAAGCCTGCTTCTCCCTCTCCCACTCCCCCTGCTTGTGTTCCCTCTCTGCTGTGTCTCTCTGTCAAATAAATAAATAAAATCTTTAAAAAAAATTCCTTATCATCAGAGCAGCATAGATACCACAAAGACGTTGGGCTTTGGTGCAGGGCCTAAGCTACCTTGGCTGAGTTTTGCCCCTGCTGTCACAGAGGAGAGAGAGGTCTGGAAGTCAGGGAGTTGATTCAAAGGTTGAAGCTGGAACGGGAGGAAGCACAAGGGGAGGCACGCAGCTGGCACCGGTCTGCGGTAGTTCTGGGAGACGGTCAGGAACATAGTGTTCATTTCTTGATGAAAGCCCAGTGCTGCTCCTTGGCTCTTAATGCTCAGCTCAAGCTCACAGCACTTCCAGCAATAAAATTCTCTTGTGTTCTGGGGGTTCTGCATGCATCATGTTATCAGTTTCATGTGGGCACCCACGTATACTTGGTGATGGGAAGTATGGGCCAAGATAGCCACAAGCTCAGACCTCTTTAAAATAAGCTCTCTTCCACCTGCAGTCCTTATGAAGTCGCTGTGTGACAACCCCTTCGGAGTCTAAGCAGCTCCATTGTTCAAAAGAGAGTCGGTGAAGCACATCCTAACATCTTTAGCAGAACTTTTGTCTATCTGAAAGAATTAGGAGGTGGCATCTTAAATTATTCTGAGCTTTAAAGAAAGGATCTTACAGGTCCATCCTAGATTTGATCTTTGCCTGGAAGCCATTTCTTAATTTGAGAATAGCTTGCCATCTTCAGAGACTGAGAAAATACATATTTTTATTTTCAAATCGAAAGAGTCCTGCCTCCTTTACAATTTTCCGAATTTTGCTGGAAGTCGAACAATTGCTGTATTCATTTTTTACCTCTGCGTAACAAATTATCACATACTTAGTAGCTCAAAGCAACATAAATTTATTATCTCACAGTTTCTGTGAATCAGGAGTCTGGCATATTTTACCTGGGCGCTCTGCTCATGGTCTCACAAGGCTGAAGTCAAGGTGCCAGCCAGCTATCCTCATCTGGAGGCTCAACCGGAGAAAGACCTGCTTCCAAGCTCCCTCGGGTGATGGCAGAACTGATATCCTTGGGTTGTGTAACTGAAGTCCCATCTCTTGCTGCTCTCAGCTTTCAGGTCCTTCCCATGTGGCTCCTCCATGGCCCCTCACACTTCAAGTCTCTTCATGGAAAAGGACTTGCCTGATTAGGTCAAGCCCATTCCTTCTGCTGTATCATTCCTTCTGCTAGACCAACGTAGCCATGTGTGCAACACCAGGAGGTAGAGATCATGGGGCCATCTTAGAGTTCTGGGGGCCATGGTTCCCTTTTTGGGTTTATTTTTCTTTTCCTATTTTATTATAGGTAGCTAAAAACCCCAAGCAGAACCATCAGTTCTCTTCATGAAAATTTCCTTAGCTAGATCATCAAGTTTATTACTATATTACATTTTCTATTTTTCATAGTCTGCTACTACTTAACAAGGATCCTGTTTTTCTAGCTTCTAATAATATTTTCCTCTCCTTCCTTTAGGCCCTTACTGACAGCTTCCTCGAGGCCTTTTAGACTTCTCCGAACGCTCTTCTTAAGGCCCTTTAGGTTTTTGCTAATGTTCTCCTTGTGACCCTTCTAGCTTCCACCAACCATGTGGTGCCAAAGCCAATGACGTGTTTGGGGTTTTTCTCGTGGCAGTACCCAAATCAGGCACAAATACCAAAATCTGCATCAGCTGGCCACAGTGATACAGGAAGTCACCCTAAAACTGAGGGACTTAAAACAGCAACAATCGTTTTTTTAGCTCTTGAATCCACCAGGATAGTTCCAGACATAGGTCTGTGTTTACTGAACCAATTAACACATAAGATAAGATGAGATTACTCTGTTCGCATAAAATTCTCTGGTCTAGGAGTTCTACTTTTTTGCCCTTGAAAATTAGTTCTTCGGACCAAACTCCCCATGGAGAACTAAAAAAGCTGGAACACACATATGCATGTGCGTGCACACACACACACACACACACCCCAGGACAGTTAAGATGTGTAGGGAAAATGTCTTAGGTAGAGGAAGGAAGCCCATAGAGGTGAGTCTGGCATTTGGTGCCACAATCCTTTCAAGAGAGATAGTATTGTTACAAGCAGTCAATGAGAAGCTGAGCAGAACTTTTAGCACACACAGGTCTATGGGGCAAAAGCTAAAGTTCAAGGCTTGTCAAAGAAAAGGAAATCTATTTCTAAAGGGACTCCAAAAGGTTATATACAAATATATACAATGACTAAGAGTAAACTGGAAATAGATCAGCGCTCCCAGATACTGACATTCAACTTTAAATCACTGTAATTTCTGATTGTAAGGGGATCTGGAGGCCCTAGCTCAAGGTCCACTTGCAGAAGTAAAAGATAATTCTCTTTGAAGGAAGAGAATATTATGCAGAGCTTCAATTTCCTCTCCATTTTTAATATATAGTGTCTGGTATCCAATCAAAAACACTTTGGTATTTGAGAAGATGGGACTTAGTTGAAAGCCCAGATAATAAAACGTATGATAGATATATTCTTTTGTCTGATGGAGTTAACAGCCATGAACTTTAAAATAATAGGTTCAAGGAACCAAAAGAACAAAATGAGAATTTCAGCAGAGAAATAAAAAAGAAGAATGAAATAGATGCTCTAGCTGGTAAATCCTAGTGTTAATAATAACTGATATTAAGAACTCAATGATTAATACAGTTGACCTGTCATATGCAGAACTATGCACCCAACAGCTATAGAACCATTTATCAAAACTGGACACATGCTAGTTCATCAGCTTCTCTAATAAATTTCATAGGATTAAAATTAGAGAGTATATTCCCTGACCATTGTGGAAATAAGTCAGATGTCGATAACACCATCACACACACACAAAAAAAGCTAGAAAATTTCTGTATGTTTGGAACTTAAATAACACATTTCTAAATAACCCATGTGATCCAGAAGAAGTTATAATGGAAATTAGAAAATACTTGAACTGAAAAATAATGAAAATCGGGCATAAAAATTTGTATAATGAAACCAAAGCAGTGCTTGGAGGGAAGTAAGTAGATGCCAATATATGTGTTAGAAAAGTAAAGGGGCTTCAAATCAGTGATTTAAGTATCCATCTGAAGAAGTTACAAAAATAAAATCAAATGAAACCCAAAGTAAGTAGAAGCAGAGAAATTATAACTCTGAGAGCAGAAATTGCTTCAGAAGAAAAACATAGAAGAAATTTAACAAAGCCACAAAAAGTATTCCTTGGAAAGACTACGAAAACTGGTAATACCTTGGCATGACTGATGAATGAAAAAGAGAGAGAAGGCACAAATAACCAATAATACAAATGAAAAAGAAATATTACCACTGGTCCTTCTGACAATAAAAAAGATAATATGAGGCTATTAGGATTACGATGAGAGATTAGGACATTCAGGTAAAATGGAGAAATTCCCAGAACACACTTACTACCACTGAAGCAAAAGGTAGAAATTGATCCACATTTTAAAATGTATATGGAAACAGAATAATGGCTGAGATAATCTCGACAAGAAAGGACAGGATTGGAGGAGCCAAGTTACTGAATGTCAAGATTTGTTAGAAAGCTACTACAGTCGAGACTGGAGTGTTGGCACAAGGACAGAGTAACAGACATGGAATGCAACAGAATCCAGCAAAAAGCCCGCCCACATAGGGGCACCTGACTGATGAGAAAGGTGGCAAAGCAGAGAAGAAGGGAGAAGAGAATCTTGCAACAAATGATGCTGGATCAACTGGATATCCACAAGAGAACACTGAAAGGAAGATTCAGCTACTATGAGACTGTAGGGAAAAATTTTAGAAAAAAAAAAAGGAGAAAATCTTCATAAAGTGAAGTTGGTAAAGATTTCTTAAATGGAACACATAAAGCACTAACCAGTAAGGAAAAGATGAATAAATTGGAATAAATTAAATGTAGGAACTCCTGTTCCTAAAGGAAAAGACAAGATAAGAGAGTGAAGGGCAAACCACAGAGTTTTTTTTAGATATTTGAAATTTGAAAAACATATACTAAGGGCTTGTATCCAGAATATGTAAAAATAATTTCTATAATCCATAAGAAAAATACAGAAATCCTACAGAAAGATATCCAAATGGCCAATAAATATCTGAAAAGATGCTCAATATTATTACGAATCAGGGAAATATGCAAACTAAAAGCACAATGAGATACCACTACACCCCCACCAGAACGGCTACAATTAAAAAGACTGGCTTGGGGCGCCTGGGTGGCTCAGATGGTTAAGCGTCTGCCTTCGGCTCAGGTCATGATCCCAAAGTCCTGGGATCGAGCTCCACATCGGGCTCCTGGCTCAGCGGAGAGTCTGCTTCTCCCTCTCCCTCTGCCTCTCCCACTGCTCATGCTCTCTCTTTCTCTCTCTGTATCTCTGTGTCTCAAATGAATAAATAAAATCTTTAAAAAAAAAAAGACTGGCAATATCATGTGTTGGTGGGAATATGGGACAACTAGAACTTTCATGCACTGGTGGTGGGAGGAAACTGGTGCAACCATTCTGGGAAAATGTACATTACATGTACACCTATCTTATGACCCAACTAGTCCTCTCCTAGATTTATATCGAAGAAAAATACATATGTATATGAGCCAAAAGACACAGCACCATTATATGTAATAGCTAAAAATAAAAAAATAAAAAAAATAAAAAACAAAGTTGCACTAACTGCCAAATGAGAAATACCATGTGCTCGGATCGTATAATAAAAGAGCACATCACAATGACAATGCAAATGTTACTGCCACACAACATGGATCAAGCTCCCAAACATGCTGTCAAGCAGAATAGGTCAGCTACCCCACCCCGGCAATATACAGTTTTTGATTCCATTCACATCAAGTTTGAAAACAGGCAAAAATCATGCTGAGTGGTTATCTCTGGGGAGGACTGAGTGAGTAGAGATCACGGAGGGTGGGTCTGTCCCCAGGCTCATGGAGCTTCCACATGCATAGGTCAGCAACCAGCCAGACACTCAGCAAACCCTTTGCTAATCTCCAGAGTTTTCTCTGTGCAACTTCTTCCTCTTTGATGCTCTGCTCCACAAATTTTAACCCCCTTGGCCTCCCAGAACCCCACAGCAAGACCCTCAGACTCTGTTGAGGTTCCCTCTTGCTGAGCTGAGGTCTGGAAACAGCCTCCAGGCAGGACGCTGGAGCAATCAAAGGGCTCAGCTCATCTGTTTGCCTCCTTCCATGGATCAGTCTTGCACGGCCTGTTACAGTGTCTAAAAACCATACTTTCGTATACTTTTCCTAGTTTTCTAGCTGTTTATGGCAGTACTACCATATCAAAAGTGCAAGTATTTAGATGCCATTCCTGGAAATTCTGATCTACTAAGTCCAGAGTGAGGCCCCGGGATCTGCCTCTTGAAAAAAATATGTACAAGTGATTCTACAATGCAATTCCCCAGTTGTCTATGATTTTTAAAAAAAGGCCATTGTCATTCACTGACAGGCCGATATGGTCCCCTATTTGAAATACTGATGGTCCCATTTACATCGAAACATACACACATGCACAGTGTGCATATTCAGTTAGCATACAATCATTTCAATTATTTTGTATTTATATACATGTTATTTTTTTTAAAGATCCTATTTGTTTATTTGAGAGAGAGAGTGAAATCAAGAGCAGGGGGGAGGGGCAGAGGGAGAAGCAGTCTCCCCGCTGAACAGGGAGCCCAATGCGGGGCTCCATCCCAGGACCCCGGGATCACGACCCAAGCCGAAGGCAGCCATTTAACCAACTGAGGCACCCAGGCACCCTACATGTTATTTTTTCCTATGTACATGTTACTTTAAATACACTGGGCACTGTGAATCTATGATTTTGAATTATAAAGTGAAAATATATTCACCATTTTAAAGTACAACATCAACCTGGCTTCATGTGCATGCCCAGTTTTTACAAATCATGTTGGATAGCCCTATACAGATGACATCTCCATTCAAGGGTTTTTAAGACTTACTGATCTTTAAAGAAAATTGCTGAGCCCACTTAAATTCAGATTCTGTAATCTATAGTTTTTGGATTATGCAAACACACACACTCTAATCTGCATACATATAAACTTTGAAATAATATAATCGCACTGATAGCTAATATTTACTGAGCACTTATGTGCCAGGCACTGAACTAAATTCTTTATAATTATTATATCTTTGGAAACTCAAAACCACCATAAAATGTAGGTCTTGTCATTATGTCCTTTTATAGAGACTGTTATCTGGCCCAATGTTAGGCAATGAGAAGGTTAGAACCGCAAACCAGCTCACGTTTGTGACTCCAAACTTGCGCTTATAATAACTTTGCTGCCAAACCCATGTAGAATCAGAAAAATTCCCTCCAGTGTTTTGAAATAAGAAGATGAAACAGTGAAAGAATTTTGGCCAAAATCTCTTTTCTCAGATTAATAGGATTTTTAAATAAACCTCTTTTATGGAAAGAAGTAGTGTAAAAAACAATTGCAAATGGTAAGTTCGTTTCCCTCAAGTAAGCCATGACCCCTCAAGCCAATATTTACCATTATTGATTGAAATCTAAACATACAGTGAGTTCGACTGAAAAAGGAAGTTTTGCCGTATCCAAGAACTTTGATGCAGATAAAGAAGAAAATGATTAATCCTGGAGGAATCAGAACTTTGATCCCGTGTTTACCCTCAGGTGGATGGCACCAGACACTTGACCAAAGAAGAGTCATTAAAATGAAATAAGTGACTTCAGGAATCCCTTGGATCAATACGTAGCTTTCCCCATGTTTGTAAAAGCCCATCGTCTGTCTCTGTGCAGGCTGGATAGGGTCTGTTCAGACATCTCCCAGTGCCCACATTCTCTGCTCATTAAAGCCACAAACACTGAACTCAAGATAGCTCAGCCATCAGATAAGAAACTGTCCCATCTCCATAATAAATGTCTTACTAATTTTCACTAAAAATATTAAGGCAGTCTGTATATATGTGCTTCAGAGACTACCATAAAAGGGAAAAGAAGGGGATGTTTTTCCATTGCTTCTGGTTTTTTTCTTATTTTTTAAGATATACCAACTTCCTCTCCTTTGTCCTTCCATACCCAGAAACACTTGCCTGTTTTATAAAACTCAGTTTGAAGAAGCTGAGGTTAATGAACCCCACACGAATAGAAATGATGTCCAGGTTTCCATAGTGAACATTTAGGGTTGTTCATCTTCTCCACCTCTTTCAGCAATTGCAAAGTGGGAGCTACCTCAGCCCGGAGGCCTAATGAGCACCTGTTTCATTTACTAGGGATATAACTTGCACTGCTGCAAAAATTGCTTTTGCAGAAAAGATGAGAAATGATAAACAAGTTCCTCTTCCCAGAGGCATAGTAGCTTATCCATAACTATCACTTCATAAACAGATTCAATCCAATTCTCATCTTTTGGTGTCTCCAAGGAAGGCAGTTACCTGCCTTGGAAATAGGGTAGGAAAACATTCGCTCTGGCTCAAACTGCTTGGATTTGGATCCCAAGACAACCACCTGCGAGCTGTGTAATTTGGGCAAGTCACTTAGCCATCATGTGCCTTACTTCCTTATCTGGAAGGTGGGAATAATAATAGTGCCTATCTCACAGGGTTTTGTGAGGATGAGTAGGCTTTTTTTTTTTTTTTAATAAAATTCAGCTTTATTTGCTTGTTCCCATGGTCCTTGCCAGGATAAACTCTCCCAAGTGTGTATCCATCTTATTTGAAATAAGATAGACGATATCTCATAGAGTTAAGAAATCTCTAAATCAATCACATTGGCTATCTATCCTAGCTAATTTCATTGAGTCTCAAGACCCCTTACAAATCCCTCCTATATACAGAATCTAGCATGACTAGCCTTGACCAAAGGGACATCATGCCTATTCCTTCAAATTCCCAAATTACTGTAACTGCTGCTTGGCTGAACTCTGTGGTTTATCACATATTGTCTTGTATTCTCAATTATACTTCTTTTTATTTATGCATCATCTTCCTAACAAGACTGAGCTACTCAAAGGCGGGGTCTATGTTGAATAGTTCCTTTGATTCCACCCTTACACTTAGCATCATCCTCATTGTCATCATCATCATATCTCTCATCTCTTCAGCTAAGGCAACCCCCCAAAAGGGCTGATGGCTAAAGGCTGTTTGCTGGCAGCACTCCCAATAGCTGGGGTAATAAGTCCTTCATTCCTGAAGAGGGACCTGGATGGTATATCAGAACATCTACTTTACTATCCAAGATAGTGGGAGGTATAATATCCACAGAAGGTAGAGCCAGACCTTCCCACACTTGAGCAGAGATTTCCTAGCCGCCTCTTCGTGGTACAGTTTGGTGCCGATTTTCCTAGGAGGATAGACTGCATGACCTCTGAAGGTTGGCCTTGTCTATTATCAGCCTGTGAATCAATGGCAGTTGAGAGGCTGCCTTGGGCAAACAGTTACTGCCCTTGTGAATCAGAATGTCAATGCAAAGAAAACATAGGTATCTGTTTGAGCAACCACATTCAATTTACAGATCCAAGGAAGTCCATGGATGATTCCTGTCCCCAAACTGAACCCAAGAGAAACCAGAAGAGCTCAGAGCTAGCTCTGCAACCTTAAAAAACAAAACAAAACAAAAATAATGAGAAACTCTTCGAGAAATAGGAGGTGGTTGGGTCTGGGATGGGTAGATGATGATGCATGCTCTAAAGCTCCAAATGGGCATAGACCAGCAGAGAATTTTTTAGTTTAACTCTTTTCTCTCCCCAGCATTGCCCTGAGCATTGACTTTTCGGCTACAACCATTGGGCCAGTCAGAGAATATCCTGGAAGCTCTGAAGCTGCAGCGGTAAAGAATAGACAGCATAAGTGCAGATGAGTTGGCAAACACCTGAGAAACCTGTTCCTCCTCAAACCACCCCATAGTTTGAGCAATTGCAACATCCCTGGATAAAAGCAGTTCCTGGGAAGACTGACTGAACTCCCAGGATGGAAAGAATGATGCAGGGTGGCTTAATCCTGAATTTCAACACAAGGGCCTCTCCACCATGGGGCACTCCCTCTAAGTCACTTGGTATAATGCTCCCTGTCTAACTCACTTGGAGAAACCCTAGGCAGGGTCTAATCAGCTTTTGTCCCTCTCTCCAGGTAAATAACCCTGGTTGAATATACTAGTCAGGGTCCCAGCAGGAAATGGTGGCATACTCAAACTGATCATTTGAGAAGACTTTAGTAATAAGACTATTTATAGTTATGTGGCTAGCATATAGAGTACTCAAGTGCTAGTCACAGGCCTGGGAGAGGGAGAGGAGGTAGGAGGTCTCAGACTCACAGGGAGAAAGTCTTTGAAAGAGGTCTGTCTTGACAGGAGTTCTGACCTACAGTCAAGGACACAGCCAACACCATGGGGAGAGAAGTGAGAGAATAAGTATCCTTGACTGCACATTCTTCCCTCCCACCATTCTCCTGCTGGGTCTCCCCAGTTGCTGAACCCAACAGGAAGCCAGAGGACAAGGGATCCTGTAGATGTCATTTGCACAGGTCAGGCTCAGAAACACTGAGCAGGGTGGGGAAGGTGGAAAGTGGATCTAGAAGGGCAAACAGAAGACCTGCAAAACACCAAGTTAGCTGATAACCTCAAGGGACAAATAATGAGATACCTTGTAAGCATAAACACTATAAAATGGAAGCAAATAATAAAACATCTGCACTAAAAAAAGCACAATTAATGTAACTAAAAGATTTTAAATAAATAAGTAGATAATATTCAGAGATATAAGGAGGAATATTGGAAACGATGCAGAGGAAAGCAATTATGAAAAATAGGCAATAGAACATATTGTGATGGAGAATAATACAACAGGTGGGTTTAATAACAATGGTTATAGTCAAAGAACAAATTAGTAAGCTGGAAGATCAGGTCAAGGAACTCATCCAGAAAGTATCTGGATGGGGTAAAAAGATAAAGAGAATGAAAGAGAAGTTAAAAGACGTGAAAGACAGGTCAATTTCCATCAGGTGGGAGCCCCAGATGCAGATAAAGCCTAAGTGAAAACAAGAACATTTTTTAGGAAATAATGCCCAAAAGTCTCCTAGAATTAAAGAAACATCTAAGGGGCACCTGGGTGGTTCAGTAAGTTTAGCATCCAACTCTTGATTTCAGCTCAGGTCATGATCTCAGGATTGTGAGATTGAGCCCTGTGTCAGGCTCCCATGCTGGGCATGGAGACTGCTTTAGATTTTCTCTCCTCCTCTGCCCCTCATCCACCCCCTAAAAAAAATATCTAAGACTCCAGAATGACAGGATTTTTAATGCTGAATTAGGGCCCAGAAGAAAAAAAACTATTCTAAACACATTATAGTGAAATTTTAAAACCTTGAAGAAAAATAAAACCGTATTTCTTTTTTTGCTTTTTTAAGATTTTATTTATTTATTTGACAGAGAGCGACAGCGAGAGAGGGAACGCAAGCAGGGGGAGTGGGAGGGGGAGAAGTAGGCTTCCCGCCAAACAGGGAGCGCTATGTGGGGCTTGATCCAGGACCCTGGGATCATGACCTGAGCCAAAGGCAGGTGCTTCACTGACTGAGCCACCCAGGTGCCCTGAAAACCATATTTCTCAACAGCAAAACTGTATAGAAGATAGATATAAAATCTTGCTAAAGTACCAAAGGAAAACAACTTTTAATTTTGAACTTTATAATCAATTAATCGATTGTTTAAATGTAATAATGGAATAAACATATTCTCAGGTGTGTCCCAGAAGGTTTACCACACCAGCACTCTGAAAGACCTCTTGGAATCTGTACTCCAGCAAAAAGAGAAATTAATATAGGAAGAAGCAACAAGATAGGAAAAGAAAGGATGAATAAAGAATATAGTAAGATTTACTCTTGTTTAGTTAAGGCTTGGCCAAAACAAACAACAAAAAGTATATCCATAATAATCCAGAACTAAAATTTTAGCTGATATCCATTGGGTGGGGAAGGGATAGGGGGACAAGGAGGAGGAAATGATAGTATGCTAAAGTTCCTGTCTTCTTTGCAGGGACACATAGTTTCTGATGACCTTTAGATACTGACAGGGAAAAAAACAAGCATAAGCAAGATTTAGTAATTGAGATCCTAGTGACAGATAGATTCATGAATATATAAGAACATGATAGAGGTAATATCACAACTAGTAGGAAAAGAATGAATCATTTAGTAGATGGGGTTGGAAAAACAGGCTCACTAAATGGAGAAAAATAAGATTGGCTCTCTATACTATACTGTTTAGCATTAGGGCGTTAGATTTAGTTGTCTATATATTACTCTCCCCCACCAAAAAAGTGGCCGTGGTTAAATAAGGCATAAGCTTATTTCTCTCTCCTATAAGAGAAATCCAGAGGTAGGAGGCAGGGCTGATACTGCAACTCTGTAATATCACCAAAGCCTTTCTAGCTTTCTGCTCTGCCATCCTCAGCATATGGTATCCAACTTCAAGATCCCTCCATGGCTCAATACGGCTGCTGATACTCCAGCATCATTTCAGCAGTCCAGGCTGGTGACAGAAAGATTCAAAGGGAGAAAAAGGGAGGAACTTGTCTCCTGCATTTTAAAGAGTCTTCCCAGGACTCTCTCACATACTTTTGGTTATATCAAATTATTGAGAACTAAGTTATGTGGCCTCACTTAACTGTAAGGAAGTCTGGAAAATGTAGTCTTTATTGTGGGTAGCAATATGCCCATCTAAAATCTGAGGCTATGTGTCTAAAGAACAAGGGAGAATGAGTATTGAGAAGTAACTATTCAATATTGACTACAAAAATAATAAGCTTCAAATTGATTAAAGATACAAATGTGAGAGATATAGAGTCAACTAAATAATAGAATAAGTTGATAAAATGCAGAAGAATATCTTTGTGATATTGGGGCAGTGGGAAGAAGGTGAATTTCAGAAACTAAACATAAAAAAAAAAACCCATAAGAGGAGAATGGATGGATTCTACTACAGTGAAAGTAAAGATTCCTCCTTAATGAAGGGCACTATGGGTCAAGTTTCCCATTGAGGGGAAAAAAGATATTTGCAAGAAACCAACAAGAATTAATGCCTAGAATATACAAAGAACTTCTCAAATTATCAAGAAAAAATAGGACAATTAGCAAAGTATATAGACATTCAGCAGTGGGGAAACCTGAATGGCTATTAAATACATGGAAATGTCAACTTTAGTAGTGGTCAGAACTATGCTAAAAACAACAACAAGATACTTATTTTGCCCATTAGAATGGAAATTATTAAAAAGTAGCATTAAATGCTGCTGATGATGTTGGGAAAGAGGAATCCTCATACACAGCTGGTCCAGATTCTGGAAAGCAATCTGGAGGTACTTAATGATACTTAACATGTGTGAGCTCTGCATCCTAGCAAGTCTACTTCTGCTATATAATCCAGAGAATTTCTTGCACAGTCCCACAAGGAGCTATATACAAGCATGTTTTTTGCATCATTGTTTGTGATAGTAAAGTGTTTGGGGCAAATTAGGGGGTCCATCTTTTGGGGAGTGGATAAGTAAAATATGGCATTTTCCATATAGTGCATGTAGTAACACAGATCTCTGAAACAGGATGTCGAGAGAGAAAGAAGAAATAATAAGATATACAGTATGTTATGGACTGAATTCTGTTCCCCTCAAATTCATATGTTGAAGTTCCAACTTCTAGTTTCTCAGAATATAACCGTATTTGGAGATAAGGTCTTTAAGAGGTGATTAAATTAAAACAAGGCCATTAGGATGGGGCCCTAATCCAGTTTGACTGGTGTCCTTATAAGAGGAGATTAGGATATACAAAGAGACACAGGAATATACATGCTCAGAGGAAAGGCCAGGTGGGGACTACAGCAAGAAGGCAGCCATCTGCAAGCCAAGGAGAGAGGCCTCAGGAGAAACCAAACCTGTTGATACCTTGATCTTGTACTTAGAGCTTCCACACTGTGACAAAATACATTTCTGTTCTTTAAGCCACCCAGACCGTGATATTTTATTATGGCAGCCCTAGCAGACCAATACAGAGCACAATACCATTTATTGCACAATGCCATTTAAAAACACATGCAGCAAAGCTAAACACACACACAGTAAGGGTGTTTAAAGGGAGGAGACAGGATGGAGGCAGAAAAATGATCAAATAAAAGAAAGAAAAGGATGGCCTTCCACAGACTGATGATGCTGCAGTGCAAAGAGTATAATCAACTCAGTCTGAGTGAGTTATAATGAAGCACAAAGGAGGCATGTCAGGTTGTCAATCAATTCCATTTATGATACAGGTAACCAGAGCCACAGCCTCAGCCAAGAGTCCTCTAAAGGTGGGAGAGAGGAGAGGCTCTTAGGTCAGAGACAAGGTATTCACCAGAAAGACACACTGGGAGCACTGATTTCTTCATTCACAAACATGGTGGGACATTGGTAAATGTCAGTGAGCCAGGGGTCAGTCCGCAAGACTGGTAAGAGACTGTATTGTTAGGTTAGGACTCTGGCAGATGAGAGACAAGGAAGGGTTAAAAAAAAAAAAAGCAGCTGGACTGGAGCGATTCTACCTTGGACACCCAGGACCAAGGCTGTGACCATCTCCCCTGTGCTTCCTTCTGTCTCCTTACTGCCAAACACCACACCACCCACTCTCTCAGCCCTCACCAACTCTATCCCAAGTATGGAAGGCCAAATTTGTTCCCCAAAACCTACAAAAGGAGGTCCCTGAATGACAATACAGCCTAGCAGTAACCAGAACTCAGAGATAACACATAGAGGCTAAATCCCTAAAACCCTGTTGTGTGGAACAAAACAAACTGGAATGAACTGACAAGCCACAGTAAATTTGAAATCAGAAACTTAGCTCTAATCACTGAAAAAGGCAGACTGTCAGAGCTTAAAGGAACCTTACATATTACCTGATTTATAAATCCATTCAGTAATCCACCCATTCACTCAACAACTATTTTCTGAACACATAAAATGTTCCAGGTACAGTGTTGGGCTCTGGTGATTCACTGATAAATCAAAACAGATTGGTGTCTTGTCTTCACCAAGTTTTAGTCTCGGGGCAGAGATAGTAAAACTCCTTCCTGTCTTTGAGCCTTCACAAATACGGTATCTTCTGCCTACAAGAAACTTCAAATGAAAGTATCCTTCTGAAACTTCAGGTCGTAGCTGAAATGTTAGAGGCCTGTCCTAACAACTCTTTCTAAAGTGGACCCTGTCCCCAATACACACACTGGTATTCTCCTACCATAGCATCCTATTCACATCCTTCATAGTACACTTATAACTTGTATTTGTAATTATATGTTCATTGACTTGTTTTGCTCAATACCTGAAGTTCATAGATGGTAAACTGAGATCCAGGACATACAGCAAGCTATTACCAGAATCAGGATTAAAACCCAAGCTACCTAAGTATACAGAAACTTTAAGAAGCTATGTAACTTCCCTGAATCTCAGTTTTTCCATCTATAAAACATGGTTGATAATCTATCTTACCATGGAAATCAGGCAAGAAAAAGATACAAAGGGCACCCAGATTGGAAAGGAAGAAGGAAAACTATCTCTGTCTTGGATTATACACATGACATAATCTTGTATATAGAAAACCCCAAGGAATCCACACACATTAAAAAACAAAACAAAACCTGTTGGAGCTCAGAAAAGTTGAAGGATACAAGATCAATATACAAAAACCTGTTGTATTACTATACATCAGAAATCAACAATTTGAAAAAATAAATTAATAATTCCACTTATGATAGAATTAGACAGAATAAAACACTGTAGGGATAAATTTAACCAAGAAGGGCTAAGACCTATACACTGTAAACTACAAAATATTCTTGACAGAAATTAAAGAAGACTAAAGTAAAGAGAAAGTCATCCCATGTTCATGGATTGTAACACTTAATATTGTCAAGATGGCAATTCTCCTACAGAATCAATGTAATCCTTATTAAAATCTCAGCTGGCTTCCAAAACAATTTTGAAAAAGAAGAGCAAAGTTACAAGATGCATACTTCCCATTTTAAATATTATTACAAAGCATAAGGATAGACATATAGATCAATGGAATAGAATTGAGAGTCCAGAAATAAACCCATATGTTTACAGTCAATTGATTTTGACAAGGATGCCAAGATAGTTCAACACAGGAAAGAATAGTTTTTTCAACAAACAGTGCTAAGATAAGTAGGTACTCACGTATAAAGAATGAAGTTCGACTCCTACCTTATACCATATACAAAAATTAACTCAAAATTTTACCTAAATGTAAAAGTTGAAACTATGAAACTCTTAAAAAATACATAGAGGTAAATCTTTGTGACCCTGGACTAGGCCACTGTTTCTTAGATATGACACCAAAAGAAAAAAAAAATGATGGAATGTCCTCAAAATTAAAAACTTATACTTCAAAGAGCACTATCATGAAAGTGAAAAACAGCCCATGGAATGGGAGAAAATATTTGCAAATCATACATCTAATAAAGGCCTAGTATCCAGAGTATATAAAAAAATTCTTACAACTCAACAATAAAAAGACAACCCAATTTAAAAATGAGCAAAGGATTTTTTTTAAAGATTTTATTTATTTTTGACAGAGAGTGAGAGAGCACAAGCGGGGGAGGGGGTGGCAGAGGGAAAGGGAGAAGCAGGCTCCCCGCTGAGCAGGGAGCCCAACGTGGGGCTCTTTCCCAGGACCCTGGGATCATGACCTGAGCTGAAGGCAGGCACTTAACTGACTGAGCCACCCAGGCGCCCCAAAAATGAGCAAAGGATTTAAATAGATAGTCCTCCAGAGAATATATACAAATGGCCAATAAGCACATGAAAAGATGGTCAACATCATTAACACAATGAGATACTACTTTACACATGTTAGAATGGCTATAATAAAAAAGATGGATAATCACAAGAGTTGAAGATATGGAGAAACTGGAACCCCATATATTACTGGCGAGAATATAAAAAATGGTTCAGTTGCTTTGGAAAACAGTTTGGCAGTTCTTCAAGATATTAAACATAGAATTCCCATAAGTTCCAGTAGTTAAACTCCTAGGTATAGAATGAAGAGGGTTGAAAACATATATTCCACACAAAAATTTGTACATGAATGTTCATAGCAACATTATTTATAATAGTCTGAAAGTGGAGTCAACCCAAGTGTCCATCAACTGGCAAATGGATAAACAAATGTGGTATATCCATTCAATGGACTAGTATTAGGCTACTAAAAAGAATAAAGTACTGATCCATACTACAACATGGATGATCCTTAAAAACATATGCCAAGTGAAAGAAGCCGAGGACAAAAGGCTACATATTGTACAATTCCATTTAAATGAAATGTCTAGAATATGCAAATCCATAGAGATAGAAGTAGATTAATGATTGGTAGGGGTTAGGAGAGGGGAGAATGAGGAGTGATTGTTCATGGGTGAGGGGATTCTTTGGGAGGTGAGGAAAATGTTCTGGGACTAGACAGCAGTGATGGTTACATAACTTTGTGAATATACTAAAAACCACCAAATTGCACACCTTAAAAGGGTGAATTTATGATATGTGAATCATAACAACAAAATTTTAAAGATCTTTCTGGGTAGGGGGCACCTGGGTGGCTCAGTTGGTTAAGCATCGGACTCTTGATTTCCGCACAGGTCATGATCTCAGGGTCCTGGGATCAAGCCCCATGTCAGGCTCTGTGCTCAGAGGGCAGTCTGCTTGAGGATTTCTCTCTCTCTCCCTCTGCCCTTGCTCCCTGTTCTCTCTCTCTCTCTGTCTCTCTCTAAAATAAATAAACAAATCTTAAAACAAATATTTTTGGGTATAGTGCATACCAACTTCTCACTCTCCCCAACTCTGGTGTTTTCGAACTTTCCTCACTCACCACCTCCCATTCCCCCACCCCGTCATCATGGGAATATCTAATAGGACAGTCATGTTTTTATAAAGCCCTACTTCCTGACCTCCATCTATTGGGCCCCATAAATCTCTAGAAACCAGGATCTTTCTCCACGATTTCGAACCTGGGAACAGATAAGCCGTCAATTCTTCATCAGTGTTAGAGGCTGTTAGAGGTAAGCCTAACTTGAAATTGGAAGCTGTTATATTCCATGGGAAGAAAGCCAGTGTGCAGTGAGAGGCAAATTAAGATTATCTCAGAGAGGTGGCAGGAGTTAAAAACAAAGAACATGTCCTCGGGGCCTTCAGGTCCTGATTCCAGAGGTCCTGAACGTGAGATACATCCGGGATCTTCCCACCGTTCAGGATGTCCAATCTCCTTGGGTTCCGTAAATCAGTAAGTTGTCTCTCTTCCTAAACTGGTTCTATCACTGGCTACCACACCAGTATACTTTAACGCTGCAGAGCTTATTGTGAATGACAAACGAATGTAGGGTATGAAAAAGAGAACAATATTAAGAACTAATGGTTATGAAGACCTTATTCTCTGTCAGACACCATTTTAAGTGCTTTAACTGTCGAACATGCTCTGCCGAATACGACAATCTTAGGAGAAAGGTGCTACTATTATTCCTATTTTAGAGATGAAGAAAGAGAGGCACAGAAAGGCTAAGAAACTTATCCAAGGTCACACAGGTAGTAATTAGCAATGTCAGTATTCTTCAACATTGCACTATGTTGCCTTGCATAGAGTAAAACGCTGTGGGTGTGTAAAGCATTATTATTACTTGGAAGAAACCAGCAGGGGAAGTTTCCCTGTTGTTGTGATTTAACAACTATTCTGAGACGTGGGTTTCTTTTAAAAAGCATTATCTTTCAGACACAGAAACGTTCAGGAACTAGTCATGGTATTTGGTGCTTCTAACCGATGATTTCAATTCTCTGACTTTCAGTACTTTTATTACCTGGATCCGAATGAACTTTTATAGTGGTCCCAGTTATTCCGGGTGATCGATAATGGTATTTTGGTTTTTACAGCAGCATACAGTGTCTGTCTGTTACGTTCCTGAAAAAAGAAATGTTCATATTCTGATGTTTTTATTATCAGGAGAGTCAGTAAATGACCCACACAGAGTTTTCACTAGAGCCATGGAGTTTGATAGAATATGATCACATCATCTCCAATACATGCAGGGTCCGCTATTGCAGCTGCAAATCAAAAAGACTAACACTTGTGCTGCCTGATTCTCCTTGCAAGAGCATCTCCAAATTCATGCCAACCTTAGAAGCTGCTTTCTTGAGATGATTAGAAAATCAGATTCTCCCTGTTCTCTCTCTCTCTCTGTCTCTCTCTAAAATAAATAAACAAATCTTAAAACAAATATTTTCCCAGTGCATCCCAGTGCATACCCAATCTATCCCCAGCACAGGTTGGAACGTTGCACATTAAGCTTTTTCTCTCCTTCCTCTCCTCCTTCCCTGTCTAAGAAGGTGTCAACTTTTTGTTAAAGGAAGAGCTCAAGGGAAGGAGGCTGTTTTCCTCCAGGCTATTCGGTCCCCTGTGTCTGATTTCCTACGGAGTGCTAATTATTGGTGGAAACCTGTTAGACGAAGTGTGTGCACTGGGCATCTTTGTACAAGGAACAGGAAATGAAATTACCACTTCGTTTCAGAGAAATATCCAGTTGTCACCAAGAAGGCAACCACTAATGCCAACGGCAGATACCAGCTGGTGGCCTCCAGGAAGCACACTGGCTTTAGAGGTAAGTAAGAAGTGTGCTGAGATGGGTGAGGAAACTAAGCTGGCCAGAAAATACTTTCTCCTCTCGCAAGATAGTATCCCAAATTCCATGGTTCGAGTTTCACTCCTTAGTTTTAAGACTTTGCTAGGTTGAGTTGCAATTAATCTAATGAAAGGAGACATTTTAAATCTAATCAATTCTTTATATCTTATTTGAATGAGTTTCAGATCCTATCCTGTGTTTTAGGAATGCAGAGAAAGAATAAGAACACACTCCAGGAAGGAGACATGAGGGACAGGAGCTTACAAGGAACCCAATGTGGCCCAAGTCCTGCCTTGCACTGCTATCTCTGACTGGTCAGTGTCCAACTGGGTCGCTTAGCCACTGAACCAAAGGGAAATCTGTGAGGCCTGGCCATCCCATGGGAGGAACTGGACAGGATTCTTCCAGAAAGGGAAATCACAGCAGGCATCTAGTCAAGAGAGGGGAAGGGAGACCACATTGCGTTGTTGTTGGGAACGACCAGGTAGGTGATAAGCCCTCACGCTTGATCAATGGTGGTGGAGTCACTGCTTTCAGCAAAGTCCTACCTGAAGGTGGTGAAGGAAGAAGAATGAAATGAAATAGAAATGGAAGGATTAGTTGCCCCTGTCCTTTGAAAATCCAGTGAGAACAATCGTATCGACACACCAAACAAGTAACAGCAGTTCCAAGCAACGTGTCTGTGCGTACCAGTTGCTAAAACAAAGGCAGGGTAAGTTCTCTCTATTCTCACAAGCTCCTGATCCAGTCTGCTCATCAATCCTATTTACCAGATGTCTAATACTCATCTGTGTGCTGCTCCTCTCAGGAATCCCATGATGTGAGTTTCGAGCTGAGTCTAATGTTTCTGTTTTTACTCTCTGAAGACTGCCCTGATGAATTTTTTCCCCAGCAGCTTGGAAAAGAAAGTTAGCCATCAAAATAATTAGTGCTAACTACTCATCATCTAACCTTAAGCGGCCCTGAAATTTTTCTAGAATTTGAATAGAAAAGTAAAGCATGTCTTAGGCTTGCAAAAATAAAAGAATGACAGTAGAAAATTGACTTAGCATAAAATAATGTCACAATTCATTCGTGATGGCCACTCCAATCTCTCTCAAAATGCAGAGTTTTAAAATAAAACCATGAAAATCTTTATAGCATTTCACAAATTACCTTGATTCTCACAATCATCCCATAAAGGACGCAGGACTATTTACGATGTGACAAATGATGAAACTTTGGGGGACTTACTTTTGTTCTCTTTTTCCTCAACTTTATCTTGGAAAATTTTCAAATAAAGTCAAAAGAAGAGTACAGGGGACACTCAGATGCCCACCACCTAGATTGTACCATTGTTAATATTTTGCTAACTTTGCTTTATTTATACGTGTATAAAAATATTCCTCTTTTGCTGAGCCATTTGAAAATCAGTTGCAAACATCATAAACTTTATCCCTAAATATTTCAGAATTCATCAGTTAAAAATAATGACCTTTTCTTTTATAGCCATATCATTCTCACCCTATGAAAATTAGAAATTATTCCCTAATATTGTCCAATATTTAGACTATGTCTAAATTTCCTCAATTGTCCCCTTAAAGGTCTTTTTTTGTTTTTGTTTTTTATTGAGATATAATTCACATTCCATAAAATTCATCTTTTCATAGTGTATAATTTAGTGGTATTTGTATATACCATCATGATGATCTAATTCCAGAATATTTTCACCCCTTCAAGGGAATCCCTTACTCATTAGCAGTCACTCTTCATTCTCTCCTTCTCCCAGCCCCTGCCAACTACTAATCTACTTTCTGTCTCTGCAGACTTGCCTATTCTGGACATTTCATATAAATAGGTAGGTGGCCTTTATATCTCGCTTCTCTCAGTACATTGGTTTCAAGGTTGATCCATGTGGTAGAATGTACGAGCACTCCATTTCTTTTCATAGCTGAATACGACTCCATCATATGGATCTACATTGTGTTTATCCATGGACAGTTAGGTTGATTCTAGTTTCTGGCTTTTATGAATAATGTTATTGAACATTAATGTACACATTTCTCTGTGGGTGTATGTTTCCAACTCCCTGGAGTCTAGACCTAGCAGTGTCATTACTGTGGGTTAATGGTAACTTTGTGTGCATATTGTGGGGAACTTCCAAATTGTTTTCCAAAGCAGCTGAACCATTTTACATTTTCGCCAGTGTTATGTGAGCGTTCCAGTTTCTCCATATCTTCACCAACACTTGTGATTGTCCACCTTCAGATCATAGTTATCCTAACATATGTAAAGTGGTATCTCATTGTGGTTTTGATGTGCATTTACCTAATGATGATGCTGCTGAAAATCTTTTCCTGTACTTATTGACCATTTATTTATCTTCTTCAGGGAACGGACTATTCAAATCCTTTGCTCGTTTTAAAATTAGGTTATTTTCTCTTATTGTTGAGTTGTGAGTGTTCTTTACATATTTGGGATATCAAACCCTTATCAGATACATGATCTGCAAACATTTTCTCCCATTCTGTGAGTTGTAGTTTCACTTTCTTGATTCTATTGTCTGAAGCACAAAATTTTCAGTTTGTTTTTTAAGATTTTATTTATTTATTTGAGAGAGAGAGAATGAGAAAGAGAGAGCATGGTGGGGGGGAGGGTCAGAGGGAGAAGCAGACTCCCCGCTGAGCAGGGAGCCCGATGCGGGACTCAATCCCAGGACTCCAGGATCATGACCTGAGCTGAAGGCAATCGCCCAACCAACTGAGCCACCCAGGTGCCCAAAATTTTCAGTTTTGATGACACTCAATAAACTTATTTTCTTTTGTTATTTGTCCTTTTGCTGTCACACTTAAGAAATGACTGCCTAATTCACGGTCACTAAGATTTTGCCCCTATGCTTTCTTTTAAGGGTTTCATAGTTTTTGCTTTTCTGTTTAGGTCTAGGATGAATTTTGGATCGATTTTTGTGTATAGTGTGAAGTAGGGGTCAGACTTCATTTTTCTGCACATGGATATCCAGTTGTCCCAGCATTATTTGTTGAAAAGACTATTCTTTCCCCCATTGAATTCTCTTGGCACCCTCGTCAAAAGCAGTTGACCATAAATGTGTGGGTTTGTTTCTGGACTCTCGGTTCTACTCATTGATCTTTACATCTAAACAGATGCTAATTTTATGCTAGTCTTGATTTATTGTAGCTCTGCCATAAGTTCTGAAATTGTTAAGTGTGTGTCCTGTGTCCTCCAACTTTGCTCTTCTTTTTCAAGATTGTTCTGGCTGTTCTGGGTCCCCTGTATTTCCAAATGAATTTTAATATCAGTTTGTTGGGGCGCCTGGGTGGCTCAATCATTAAGCGTCTGCCTTCAGCTCAGGTCATGATCCCAGGGTCCTGGGATTGAGCCCCACATCGGGCTCCCTGCTCCACGGGAAGCCTGCTTCTCCCTCTCCCCCTGCTTGTGTTCCCTCTCTCGCTGTCTCTCTCTCTGTCAAATAAATAAATAAATAAAAATTAAAAAAATATATCAGCTTGTCAATTTCTGCAAAAAGAACAGCTAAGGTTTTGATAGAGACTGTGTCTAATATTTTTTTAAAAACTTGCAAAGAGTGACTTTTAGATGGTAGCCAATAAGCTTTTCTTAAGCAAAGAGGTTTTTCAAGGACAATCACTTTTAACTATTTTAATTGTTTCAGAGGACTAAATGTGGGGTATTTATTCTCGTTTTTAAATAACTTCATTCATTTTGAAGAGAAAATACATTAAATACATGCAAAACCGAATTTCAAAGGGCGTTCATGAATAAAGATGTGTGCTGCCAAGTAATCTACAGCACTCTTACCAAGAACTAGTGCTCTTTAATCAGCAACTTTTTTATTTAAAAAAAAAAAGATAATTTTGCAAGGTTTTTTTTTTTTCCTTTTGAAGAAATCTGATTGCTAATTATTAAAGAGAGTACTACATAGCTCCAGCAACTAAGTGAGAAAGAGACTGAAAGATGAGTTTTCAGCGAATGAAAATTCAAAATGCAACAACCTCACTTCAATCTGTTGGTGTAAGCTCTTAAAATGCTACTTTACAGAAGTCTGATTGCCTGGGATTTCAGTTAGCAATACTGTCAAAGAAAGCGATTTAAAAATGCTTCCTTATGAGTTCAGTGCCAAACCCTTGCAACTGATTTCGTTTTCACTGCTCTTTCTCCCCTTAGTGCCTCCTCATCACTCCCTCCCACCTCATCCTCACTGACTGCTTCCTTTTTTTTTTTCCTTTTCCAGGGAATTTCAAGTATAGATTTTTTTAAGTATCATAAAATAAAGTTAAAATACATTGTTACTGAAATAATTGATTTTCTTACATCTAGGTCAGTGTTAACTCATTCTACACCAAGCTCTTAGGTCATGTCCTGAGAAAGTGGCAGGGTCCGGGGGGGTCCAGGAAGGGGGGTGGGGGGTGCACAGATCAATTCGGGTGAGCGCGTGCATGAATACTGAGATGGGATGCTGTCCACCCTCTACTCACTCTACAGCGAGACAGACTTAGGTGTAAAATTTCCTAATAAAAAATTCTTTTTGGGAGGGGGCGGAGCAAGATGGCGGAGGAGTAGGAGACCTGGATTTCGTCTCCTCTCAGGAATTCAGCTGGATAGGGATCAAACCATTCTGAACACCTACAAACGCAACAGGAGATCGAAGAAAAGAATAGCAACAACTCTCTGAACAGAAAAGCGACCACTTTCTGGAAGGTCTTTTCTGATTTGTTTAGAGTATATTTTCTGGGGACGTTGTTACCCTGCTAGCATTTTGTTCTCTCATTAATCTATTCTGCTCTGCACAAAATGACAAGACGGAAAAAATCACCTCAACAAAAAGAACAAGAGGTAGTACCGACTGCCAGGGACCTACTCAATACGGACATTAGTACGATGTCAGATCTAGAGTTCAGAATCATCACTTTAAAGATACTAGCTGGGCTTGAAAAAAACATGGAAGTTATTAGAGAAACCCTTTCTGGAGAAGTAAAAGAACTAAAATCTAACCAAGTAGAAATCAAAAAGGCTATCAATGAGGTGCAATCAAATATGGGGGCGCTAACTGCTAGGATAAATGAGGCAGAAGAAAGAATCAGTGAGATAGAAGACCAAATGATGGAAAATAAAGAAGCTGAGAAAAAGAGAGATAAACAACTACTGGATCACGAGGGCAGAATTCGAGAGATAAACGATACCATAAGACGAAACAACATTAGAATAATTGGGATCCCAGAAGAAGAAGAAAGAGAGAGAGGGGCAGAAGGTATAATGGAGCAAATTATAGCAGAGAACTTCCCTAATTTGGGGAAGGAAACAGGCATCAAAATCCAGGAAGCACAGAGAACCCCTCTCAAAATCAATAAAAATAGGTCAACACCCCGACATCTAATAGTAAAACTTACGAGTCTCAGAGACAAAGAGAAAATCCTGAAAGCAGCTCGGGAGAAGAGATATGTAACCTACAATGGTAGAAACATTAGATTGGCAACAGACCTATCCACAGAGACCTGGCAGGCCAGAAAGGACTGGCAGGATATATTCAGAGCACTAAATGAGAAAAATATGCAGCCAAGAATACTATATCCAGCTAGGCTGTCATTGAAAATTGAAGGAGAGATAAAAAGCTTCCAGGACAAACAAAAACTAAAGGAATTTGCAAACACGAAACCAGCCCTACAACAAATATTGAAAGGGGTCCTCTAAGCAAAGAGAGAGCCTAAAAGCAACATAGACCAGAAAGGAACACAAACAATATACAGTAACAGTCACTTTACAGGCAGTACAATGGCACTGAATTCCTATCTTTCAGTAGTTACCCTGAATGTAAATGGGCTAAATGCCCCAATCAAAAGACACAGGCTATCAGATTGGATTAAAAAACAAGACCCATCGATATGCTGTCTGCAAGAGACTCATTTTAGACCCAAAGACACCCCCAGATTGAAAGTGAGGGGGTGGAAAACCATTTACCATGCTAATGGACACCAAAAGAAAGCTGGGGTGGCAATCCTTATATCAGACAAATTAGATTTTAAACCAAAGACTGTAATAAGAGATGAGGAAGGACACTATATCATACTTAAAGGGTCTATCCAACAAGAAGATCTAACAATTGTAAATATCTATGCCCCTAACATGGGAGCAGCCAATTATATAAGGCAATTAATAACAAAAGCAAAGAAACACATCGACAACAATACAATAATAGTGGGGGACTTTAACACCCCCCTCACTGAAATGGACAGATCGTCTAAGCAAAAGATCAACAAGGAAATAAAGACTTTAAATGACACACTGGACCAAATGGACTTCGCAGACATATTCAGAACATTCCATCCCAAAGCAACGGAATACACATTCTTCTCTAGTGCCCATGGAACATTCTCCAGAATAGATCACATCCTAGGTCATAAATCAGGTCTCAACCGGTACCAGAAGATTGGGATCATTCCCTGCCTATTTTCAGACCACAATGCTTTGAAACTAGAACTCAATCACAAGAGGAAAGTCGGAAAGAACTCAAATACATGGAGGCTAAAGAGCATCCTACTGAAGAATGAATGGGTCAACCAGGAAATTAAAGAAGAATTAAAAAAATTCATGGAAACCAATGAAAATGAAAACACAACTATTCAAAATCTTTGGGATACAGCAAAGGCAGTCCTAAGAGGAAAGTATATAGCAATACAAGCCTTTCTCAAGAAACAAGAAAGGTCTCAAGTACACAACCTAACCCTACACCTAAAGGAGCTGGAGAAAGAACAGCAAATAAAGCCTAAACCCAGCAGGAGAAGAGAAATAATAAAGATCAGAGCAGAAATCAATGAAATAGAAACCAAAAGAACAGTAGAACAGATCAACGAAACTAGGAGCTGGTTCTTTGAAAGAATTAACAAGATTGATAAGCCCCTGGCCAGACTTATCAAAAAGAAAAGAGAAATGACCCAAATCAACAAAATCATGAATGAAAGAGGAGAAATCACAACCAACACCAAAGAAATACAAACAATTATAAGAACATATTATGAGCAACTCTATGCCAGCAAATTAGATAACCTGGAAGAAATGGATGCATTCCTAGAGATGTATCAACTACCAAAACTGAACCAGGAGGAAATAGAACACCTGAACAGACCTATAACCACTAAGGAAATAGAAGCAGTCATCAAAAATCTCCCAAAACACAAAAGCCCAGGGCCAGATGGCTTCCCAGGGGAATTCTACCAAACATTTCAAGAAGAATTAATACCTATCCTTCTGAAACTGTTCCAAAAAATAGAAATGGAAGGAAAACTTCCAAACTCATTTTATGAGGCCAGCATTACCTTGATCCCAAAACCAGACAAAGACCCCATCCAAAAGGAGAATTACAGACCAATATCCCTGATGAACATGGATGCAAAAATTCTCACCAAAATACTAGCCAATAGGATCCAAAAGTACATTAAAAGGATTATTCACCACGACCAAGTGGGATTTATCCCTGGGCTGCAAGGTTGGTTCAACATCCGCAAATCAATCAACGTGATACAATACATTAACAAAAGAAAGAACAAGAATCATATGATCCTCTCAATAGATGCAGAAAAAGCATTTGACAAAGTACAGCATCCTTTCTTGATCAAAACTCTTCAGAGTATAGGGATAGAGGGTACATACCTCAATATCATAAAAGCCATCTATGAAAAACCTACAGCGAATATCATTCTCAATGGGGAAAAACTGAGAGCTTTCCCCCTAAGGTCAGGAACGCGGCAGGGATGTCCACTATCACCACTGCTATTCAACATAGTATTGGAAGTCCTAGCCACAGCAATCAGACAACAAAAAGAAATCAAAGGCATCCAAATCGGCAAAGAAGAAGTCAAACTCTCACTCTTTGCAGATGATATGATACTTTATGTGGAAAATCCCAAAGACTCCACCCCAAAATTGCTAGAACTCATACAGGAATTCAGTAAAGTGGCAGGATATAAAATCAATGCACAGAAATCAGTGGCATTCCTGTACACCAACAACAAGTCAGAAGAAAGAGAAATTAAGGAGTCGATCCCATTTACAATTGCACCCAAAACCATAAGATACCTAGGAATAAATCTAACCAAAGAGGCAAAGGATCTGTACTCAGAAAACTATAAAATACTCATGAAAGAAATTGAGGAAGACACAAAGAAATGGAAAAACGTTCCATGCTCATGGATTGGAAGAACAAATATTGTGAAGATGTCAATCCTACCTAGAGCAATCTACACATTCAATGCAATCCCCATCAAAATACCATCCACTTTCTTCAAAGAAATGGAACAAATAATCCTAAAATTTGTATGGAACCAGAAAAGACCCCGCATAGCCAGAGGAATGTTGAAAAAGAAAAGCAAAGCTGGCGGCATCACAATTCCGGACTTCCAGCTCTACTACAAAGCTGTCATCATCAAGACAGTATGGTACTGGCACAAAAACAGACACATAGATCAATGGAACAGAATAGAGAGCCCAGAAATGGACCCTCAACTATATGGTCAACTAATCTTTGACAAAGCAGGAAAGAATGTCCAATGGAAAAAAGACAGTCTCTTCAACAAATGGTGTTGGGAAAACTGGACAGCCACATGCAGAAGAATGAAACTGGACCATTTCCTTACACCACACACAAAAATAGACTCCAAATGGTTGAAAGACCTCAATGTGAGACAGGAGTCCATCAAAATCCTAAAGGAGAACACAGGCAGCAACCTCTTCGACCTCAGCCGCAGCAACTTCTTCCTAGAAACATCGCCAAAGGCAAGGGAAGCAAGGGCAAAAATGAACTATTGGGACTTCATCAAGATAAAAAGCTTTTGCAAAGCAAAGGAAACAGTCAACAAAACCAAAAGACAACCGACAGAATGGGAGAAGATATTTGCAAATGACATATCAGATAAAGGGCTAGTATCCAAAATCTATAAAGAACTCATCAAACTCAACACCCAAAGAACAAAGAATCCAATCAAGAAATGGGCAGAAGACATGAACAGACATTTTTCCAAAGAAGACATCCAAATGGCCAACAGACACATGAAAAAGTGTTCAATATCGCTCGGCATCAGGGAAATCCAAATCAAAACCTCAATGAGATACCACCTCACACCAGTCAGAATGGCTAAAATTAACAAGTCAGGAAATGACAGATGTTGGCGAGGATGCGGAGAAAGGGGAACCCTCCTACACTGTTGGTGGGAATGCAAGCTGGTGCAGCCACTCTGGAAAACAGTATGGAGGTTCCTCAAAAAGTTGAAAATAGAGCTACCATATGATCCAGCAATTGCACTACTGGGTATTTACCCCAAAGATACAAAAGTAGGGACCCGAAAGGCTACGTGCACCCCGATGTTTATAGCAGCAATGTCCACAATAGCCAAACTGTGGAAAGAGCCAAGATGTCCATCAACAGATGAATGGATAAAGAAGATGTGGTATATATATACAATGGAATATTATGCAGCCATCAAAAGGAATAAGATCTTGCCATTTGCAACGACGTGGATGGAACTGGAGGGTATTATGCTGAGCGAAATAAGTCAAACAGAGAAAGACATGTATCATATGACCTCACTGATATGAGGAATTCTTAATCTCAGGAAACAAACTGAGGGTTGCTGGAGTGGGGGGTGGGATGGGAGGGATGGGGTGACTGGGTGATGGACACTGGGGAGGGTATGTGTTCTGGTAAGCGCTGTGAATTGTGCAAGACTGTTGAATCTCAGATCTGTACCTCTGAAACAAATAATGCAATATATGTTAAGAAAGAAAAAAAGAAGAAGAAGAATGTAGCAGGAGGGGAAGAATGAAGGGGGGGAAATCGGAGGGGGAGAAGAACCATGAGAGACGATGGACTCTGAAAAACAAACTGAGGGTTCTAGAGGGGAGGGGGTTGGGAGGATGGGTTAGCCTGGTGATGGGTATTGAGGAGGGCACGTTCTGCATGGAGCACTGGGTGTTATGCACAAACAATGAATCATGGAACACTATATCTAAAACTAATGATGTAATGTATGGGGATTAACATAACAATAAAAAAAAATTTAAAAAAAAAAAATTCTTTTTGGTACTTCTAAGACAAATTCATCTTCAACAGGACTCATGCTTGCTTAGACAAATTCAATTTTTCTCTATGGCGAATACTATGTAATAGAAGAAATAATACTCAAACATCTATGTCATAAACGTGAATTGCACCAGCTGCAAAATCTCTTATAACATAGCTACTTCGTGGACTACATGAGGCAAAGTTTAATCTCAAAGTGGCAGCTTTCAATCACTCGGTTTGTGTCTGAGTCACCTACATCCCTCCACTGTTAGAGTCTATGTTCAGAGGAGGAAACTCATTTTATCACAGCTCTATAGGAAAGGTACATAGTGAAGTAAATCTAGTAAGAAAACTCAAGTAGCATATTCCAAAACAAATACAAGTGATATTTTTCTTATCTAGTATCTTGTATTCTCTGGTTCACCAGCCTCCCCTGTATTATCCTAAGTTGCTGCAAGTTGAACATATGTTCAAAAGGGAACATGTGTTAAGTCAAATAACCACTCACACAGAGATACATTCATCCTCACCTGTTGTACTGAAAGGTTGAACTGGCCAGTTACGTGCAGTTTCTGAGAGCATTCTTGTTTAGCCTAGTTTGAAAGAACTCAAGCCTAGGCTCTCCTTGCAATAAAATCCTTGTGGAAAATTATAATAAAGTACACTTTTCCAAAGAATTGGGATTTTAATGCTTCCAAAATCTTAAACATGTGATTGGGTATTATTAAAAAATGTACTCTATGACAGAAACTTTGGAGCTTTTTTTTTTTTTACTCTGACATTTTACATTGCATATGTGCGTGAAATGACTATTTTTTACAAAACAGTACTTACTCTTACTACATGCAATGCATTCTGGTATTTTCTATTCTATTTCTTCAATATTGTAAAAATGCTGAGTAATCCACCCAACTGATTTCACAACTCATTAATGGCTCCCAACCTGCAGTTTAATAAACACTGTTCAGAGAAAGACAGTCTTATCACCCCAGAGTAATCCAAGAATCGGACTTCAGCTTGTTGGCTGATAACCCCAGCTTTGACTCAGCTGCTGCCCCACTTTGAGTGACAGAAGGCTTATATTCTTTCCTGCTTTCTTTCTTCTGTAAGAGTCCCCCATGCCACGTACTGCAGGTAAATACAAATATGCAAAGAGAGAAAACTGAGCCATCCTGTAGCATCAGTCACAGGCTTAAAAAAAAAATCCCTCATCTTCAACACAACAATTTATAACATTGGTGATTATGTAATCAGCAATCCAGAGAAGGGCAAATATTGAAGGCAAAACAGATCCACAAGAGCAAAATATGCATAATGTTAACATTCTGCAATCTCCCTCTCTCTAGACTCATTTCTTATCCTCTGTAATGTCAATTTTTTTGCTCCGTGGGTAGAATACGGTTGCCTTCTTTGCCCTAATGTCTGCTTTTTCCCCAGAAAGTTGCTTTTCTCTTAGACTCATGGCAGCCTTCCATGCAGTCTCTCCCCATCCTTCCCCAGCACTCGCTGAATAATGGAAGCTCTTTTATTCAATCCAGGGCACTAGCTCTCACTCGACTTCTCACCCACTAATCAATCACTCATTGCGCAAGGATTCCCAGTAAACTCTGGCTCCCCTTCCTCCCCTGCCCCAACATCTTTCCAGCTTTCCTCACACAAAGGCACACGATTGCATAGCCAACCTAGATAAGAAGAACGCGAAACAAAAGACGGATTAATTTTTTTTTTTTTCATTTCATTACAGAAAACATCATAGTCTATTGGGTACATATTTGTCACTGTATCTACCCAGCATAAAATAAAGGTTTTATTTTATTTGGCCCGGGATTAGGTGAAATTAATTGAGCCACAGGGCATTCCCAGCCCGGGCTCTGGCTGGAGGAAAATCCCCTTCGGTCATCCGTCTTTCTGTTTAACTGCACATATCACCTTGTTAGTGAGGCTACGCACTGCTAATCTTCCATCTCATCACTTGGCGGTTTTTGTTAATTACTTTTCCTTTTCGTACAATGACTCCTTCTTTTCTTGTTACTCACATGGCCAAACTAAATACAAAGTAGACTTTTACCCTAGAAAAGAGCAGAACTAGACCTTAAGCTTTTGTTCGAAAAGGGGCTTTCAGCATCCTCCAGGTCATCTTTCCGGAAGTCGTATTTGATTACGTCATTACGTCTAAAAAAGATGGACTACGTATCATTTCCTGTCAGGTGACAAACCTCAACAGAGAAATAACCGGCTTCACCTGTTTTATTGTATTACTTTTTCCCCTGATGTTAATTAAAAGATGGCCACGTGTCCTTTTTCCTAATATTATATAAAAGTATAGAGATCAAAGTGAAAATCATGATCGGGTCCACCTAGAAATAACCACTGACAACAATTTACATATCCACGGAGACATTTTCCTCATATTCACGTCTCCCCCCCCCCCTCACACACACACACACACACACACACACACACTTGAATACAATATTTCAGAAAATTTCAAAAACAGTTGCCTTTGGCTGGTTGGACTAGGAATAATTTTTTCCTACTTCTTGGTATCTTTCTCTGCTTTCCACAACTTTTTAATGTCCCTGCATGGTTACAAGTCACTGGAAAGAAAAGCCAGAAACTAAAACGCCTGACCACCGAGGAGCCGCGGTGGTGCGGGGAGAGGTCAGGGGGTGGGGCTGGCGGGGGCAGCTGGCACCCGTGGGCGGCGGGCCGGGCAGGGAGCACCCCGGGCGGGGAAGGGCGTGGCGTGGGGAGGCAGGAAGACCCAATAATCATTCCTAAGTCTCAGCTCCTGCTGATGTTCTCTCAGAACGTTGACACTTGGCCACCTTCACAGTGACTTTCTCATACGCTTACATTTTCCAGGACTTAGTTTAGGACTTTCTGAGAAAAAGAAAATTACCTAGATCTCTTGCCAACGTCAAGAAGTGAGGAATAAATATACATATTTCCTTCACTTCTGCTATCTGGGTCATTGTGAAAAATCCCACTCAACGGTAAGATGTCGTTGGCAGGAAAGATGTGAGTGTTGTCTGCATTCCCTCCCCCAGGCTCAGGGAGGAGGAAGCGCGCACATCTCGGCAGGGCTGGGACGGACTCCCCATAGGCCACTGTTTCAATCCAACTCTGTTAAATTACACTCCTGCGCCAAACCCAGGAAACTCCCGTCCTTCACTAATGAAGCATTTATCACCCCTTCCACACTGAATCTACAGCCTGTTCCCTCTCCTGCAACTTCATATCTCAGTCCCATCCATCTCTTCCCTTTGTTTTACTTTAGGAGGGAGGCTTGTTATATATTGCTTGTATAATGCTTTAATCATGGATTCTGGGTTGCTTTACAGCTCCCTGAATACCTTGGCAAGGTCTCTATATAAATAAAATTATTATTATTAAAATCAATTAATCAGAAGCACAATTCACTTTTCAGTGTCTGACATCCCAAAAGCTTACTGATGCAGGGAAGTCTTTTTGTTCACCTTCAGTGGAACAACATTTTTGGGAATCAGTAATATAAAACATGGTACTATAGAGGTCCTTAATTAGATTGTAATCTGCATGTACATATGGATGCATTTCTTTTTGTTGACCTGTTAAGGATCAGTGATTGATCAGAAGTGCAGTAAGATAGGCTACTCAGTAATTATGTTTGGGAAGTGCTGGTGAGGCTTGTCATATAATTTGCAAACTATTTTAATTCATACTCAGCAAAAGAAAGGAGAAGCAGCTCATTGTATAATTTGAATCCCTCATCCACATCAATTGCTTTTTTTTTTTTTTTTAAGATTTTATTTATTTATTTGACAGAGACAGAGATAGTGAGAGCAGGAACACAAGCAGTGGGAGTGGGAGAGGGAGAGGAGGCCTCCCGCCAAGGAGGGAGCCCGATGCGGGGCTCGATCCCAGGACCCTGGGATCATGACCTGAGCCGAAGGCAGACGCTTAACAACTGAGCCACCCAGGCGCCCCATCAATTGCTTTTGATAGGGTCTCTCTGGAGCAGCTAATAATTTGATTTTCCTTTTTTCCTCTTAGTAAACTTTTTATTGAAGCATACATAACAGATATAAGGAGAAGTGTGCAAATCACAAGTGTACAGCTCAATAATTTTTACAAACAAAACAAGTACCACCCAGATCAAGCTATAGAACATCACCATTCTTCAGAGGCCCCTCATACCATGTCCCATTTATTACCCTTACTCAAAGGTAATCCTGCTCCTGTCCTCAGATTAGTTTTGCCTGTTTTGGAACTTTCTTTCTTTTTTTTTTAAAGACTTATTTATTTATTTGGGGGGGGTAGGGGCAGAGGGAGGAGAGAGAAACTCAAGCAGACTCCCTGCTGAGCACGCAGAGCCTCAGGCGGGGCTCCATCCCACAACCGCAAGATCACCTGAGCAGAAACAGGCACTCAACCAACTGCACCACCCAGGAGCCCCTGGAACTTTCTATACATGCAGTAACACAGGATGCATTCTTTTGTGTCTGTCCAATGATTTGGCTTTTATTGGACTTGGGTTTTTCATTTATTATTTATTAAGTATCTGCGAGGAGGCAGGAATCATATTAAGGGCAAGGACTATAAAGACGTACTAGAGACAAGCCCTGCCCTTGACAGTCTTTCAGTTCATCGTGGGGCGGGCGGGCTAGCATACACCTGTGCACAGATGGTGGCAGGCACCTGTTAGCAGTTCTGTGAAGGCAGGCAGTGGGACTCCAAGTAAACAGGGTTCAGTCCCACCAGGGTTCAGTTGGTAGGTTAAAAAGACTCCCCAGACGCCTGTCTTCATACTTCTTTATAAAATTCTCTAAGGTCTTGAAGAAAGAGTAGGAGGCATAATGGTGTTGTTTGGACAAATCCTGGAGGGGCTTCCCTTCTCTTTCAGCTCATTCCATCCTCATCTCCTTTCTAGTTTTTCCACCGCTTTCCTTCTCTACTTTCCCTTTCTCTAAACTCTCCCTTCTTCCTTGGTCTCCTCCCAATAGGATCTGCGGGTTCTCCCCCAGCATCTGTTCTGGATCCTTCCCTCCTGACTGACCCCTGCTGCTTCCAGGGGGAGAGGAGACAAAGGACTGAAGCCTCTGTGCTCTCTGTCCACATGTCCTGTCCGCACACCTTCCCGGGGGGGCTTCCTTAGGATTCGTGGGCTTGTAGCTCTCCTGGTGGCTGAGGGCTGAGCAGGTGGAAAAGATAGATAAAGAGGACAGACATGAGTGCGGGATAAACACAAGGGATGAGCAGAACCATTTCAATCAATTCTTTATGGTTTCCTACTCAAGTCCTACGGTCAATCGAATTGAGTTTGGCTGATTTAATATTTATTGTGCTCCTTGTACCCCCGCCAAGTGCTATTCAATTTCGGGTGTTGAGGTGGAGTGGATAGAGTTCTTTGTTTTGTTTTGGCTCCAGCAAATACATCCTTCTCTCCGAAAACCCAAAAGGTGGTTTGTGGTGATTGCTCATCCACCGAGGGGATGCTGCGCTTGCGTCTCCTGCCAGAGGGATGCTCCCTGTTCAGTGTCAATAGGAGACCATTTAAAACGCCAGCAAGGGACCTGGACCTCCTGCTTCATCATTATGCCAAGAATTCCCAGCCTGTGTTTCTTTTTCATCTGATTCCAACTGGGTGGTTTTTGTATTTTACCCACTGGCTGCTTAAATTGGAGACTTGGCTGAAAATGAACTGGCTGAAGTTCAATCCAGACAAGATGAATGCCCAGGGTTGGTAAACTATAGAAATTGGAAGAGATAGTCCTGGTCCCTCTTACATGGGATTTTCCACAGGGGGATGTTGGTGTTCCAGAGGACAGAATGTGACTGCCATTTGGCACATGTTAGGTTATGTTAAGAGGCAGAGGAGTGAGATGGTGAACATCAAAGGGCTTTGGATGAAACCATCTGAGTTTAAATCTTGGCTGTGTCCATTAGCTGGGTGATGGTAGGCAAGTTGCTTAAACCAAAGCCTGTTCACCGGTCTGTCACTTGGGATGTTAATACGGCCTCTTAGGCTGGAGTCAGTGAGATCATGTGTGGGAAGGACTGGGTACAGTGTCTGGCACAGCTTCTCAGGGGGAGGTGTGTCTTTATCTCTTCTGGATGGGATTCTGTTTTTAATTTGTTACATTTTTTTTATTTTTTAAAATTGATGTATAATTGACTTACATTATATTAGTCTCAGGCGTACAACATAATGACTTGATATTTGTATAACTGGTGAAATGATCACCACAATAAGTCTAGTTAACATCTGTCACCACACTTAGTTACACAACCTTTTGTCTTGTGATGAGAACTTTTAAGGTCTATTCTCAGCAACTTTCAAATATGCAATGCAGTATTAGTAACTATAGTTGCCATGCCGTACATACTGCCAGTCTGTTCTCTGCATCTGTGAGATTTTTTTTTTTTTAGATTCCACATATAAGTGAGATCATATGGTATCTGTCTTTCTCTGTCTGACTTACTTCACTTAGCATAATGTCCTCAAGGCCCATTCGTGTTTTTGGAAATAACAAGATAACATTCTTTTTCATAGCCAAATAATACTCCATTATGTATATGTGTGTATTTTATATCTATCTATCTATCATCTATCTATCTCACATTTTCTTTATCCATTCATCCATTAAAGGACACTTAGTTTGTTACCATATCTTGGCTATTGTATATAATGCTGCAGTGAACATGAAGGTGAATATATCTTTTTGAGTTAGTGTTTTTTCTTTTCTTTTTTTTTTTCAGATAAATACCCAGAAGTGGAATGGCTGGATCATATGGTAGCTTTATTTTTAATTTTTGGAGGAACCTCTATACTGTTTTTCGTAACGGCTGCACCAATTTACATTCCCACCAACAGTGCACAAGGGTTCTCTTTTCTCCCTATCTTCACCAACATTTTTTATCTCTTGTCTTTTCGACAACAGCCATTCTAATAGGTGTGAAGTGATATCTCATTGTGGTTTTAATTTGCATTTCCCTGATAATGGGTGATACTGAGCATCTTTTCATGTACCTGTTGGCCGTTGGGATGTCTTCTTTGGAAAAAACATCTATCCAAGGTCCTCTCCTATTTTAATCAGACTGGTTTTTTGCTATGAGTTGTATAAGTTCTCTATATATTTTGGATATTAATCCCTTAGCAGATATATAACTTGCAAATATTTTCTCTCATTCAGTAGGTTGCTTTTTCATCTTGTTGACTGTTTCCTTTGCTGTGCAGCTTTTTAGGTTGATGTGGTCCCACTTGTTCATTTTTGCCTTTGGTGTCAAATCCAAAAAATCATCACCAAGACCAATGTCAGGGAGCTTACCACCTATGTTTTCTTCTAGGACTTTTTATGGTTTCAGGTCCTACATTCAAGACTTAATCCATTTTGAGTTACACCACTGGTGTAAGATAATGGTCCAGTTTCATTCTTTTGCATGTGGCTCCAGTTTTCCCAGCACCATTTATTGAAGAGACTGCCCTTTTCTCATTGTCTGAGATAGTTTTAAAACCACAGGATGCCCTGGTGCTAAATGCAGAAGCTTGCTGATGTCAGGGCCCTATCATAAAGGGCAGATTTTTAAAGGGATCTGATTTCAGGTCCAATTGAAGTTTAAATTTCAGAAAGGTACGGTTGAAACTCAAAAAATGTAGCTCTCTGGTTGCATGACTGAGGAATGGATCTTTTGGAATCCTGAAGACCCGAACACCTCTACAACAGACAGTATGTGTGTGTTAGGACCTTCTGGGCTCATTGAGCCATCACCAGGATCCAGACCCTGAACGACAGCAGGGTGCTCCTAAAAAAGAATCTCCTTGGGGCGCCTGGGTGGCTCAGTCGTTACGCATCTGCCTTCGGCTCAGGTCATGATCCCAGGGTCCTGGGATCAAGCCCCGCATTGGGCTCCCTGCTCTGCGGGAAGCCTGCTTCTCCCTTTCCCACTCCCCCTGCTTGTGTTCCCTCTCTCGCTGTGTCTCTCTCTGTCAAATAAATAAATAAATCTTAAAAAAAAAAAAAAAGAATCTCCTTTTGCTTCTTCAAGCTGAGACTTCCAATAAAAATCAGAAATCATAACTAATATGGCTCTGAAGTTATAATGGCAGGGGAAAAAAAAGACTTGAGACCAAAACAATTGATTTCTCTTTTTCTCCTACATGGTACATCCTCACAGGTCAGGAAATCCCGCTAGCTCTACCATAAAAATATAACTAAAATTGACCTACTTCTCACCTCTCCCACTACCACCATAGACCAAACCATCATCCTCTCTCATTTGGAATAGCCTCCAAACTGGTCTCCCATCATACTCTATTCTAAACACAGCAGCTGTGGCTTTCTAGTTCACTCAGAGTAAAAGCCAACTTACAGTGACCCTAAGAGGTCTGGGTTCCCACTCTCTCTCTGACGTCATCTCCTATCCCTGCCCCTGGACCACTCCACTCGACCACACCAGGCTCCTTGCTTCTCCCTGACCTATCCTCTCAGCTCCCCTAAACCAGCTCTTCGCACTAGCTCTTCTCTCAGCCTGGACCCTTCTTCCCCTAAAGCCACATGAATGACCCCTCATAATATTCAAATTTCTATTCAAACTACACTTCTCACTGAGGCTTACCCTTACCACAATATTTTAAATTATCCTCATGACACACACACACACACACACCCCTCCGGCACTCCAGTACACCTAACTTGTGCCTTTCTATCACTGATTTGCGGCTCTACATTTGTGTCATTTACTTGCTCATTATGCTTATCGTTTACTCTTCATCTCCTTCCACTAGAATGTAAACTCCATTTTTTGCTATTTTATTCGGTAGTGTATTCTAAGCATCTGGAACATTTAACAATACATATTTGTTAAATGAATGAATTAATCACATAACCAAGGTAAAGTTAGATACCTTAGAAATAATCTGACCTCCCACCTGATACCTCAAACTTTCCAGGAGGCATTTAATACACAACCTGAAAACAACCTGTACTTCTGTGCTCTAAATTCAGTTCTGCTAAGAGTGCACTCCTTGGCAATGGATTTATTTATTTCCATTTGATTTTGACCAGTGCTCCTAAAATTATCTGCAGTGAAGGATTTTTTTTAAGATTTATCTATTTATTTTAGAGAGAGAACGAGCACAAGCAGGAGGGGCAGAGGGAGAGGGAGAGAGAGAATCTCAAGCAGATTCCCCGCTGAGCACAGAGCCCAAACTGGGGCTCAATCTCACGGCCCTGAGATCACGACCTGAGCTGAAACCAAGAGTCGGATACTTAGCCGACTGCACCACCCAGGCACTCCTACAGTGAAGGATTTTTAATTACAACCTGCAGTGAACCAATACTTTTAAACATTACAATAAAAATCAATTACTAGAAAAATAAAATTTAAAAATAAACACATATGAATAATGGTTGAGTTAATAATAAAAAGGGGCGCCTGGGTGGCTCAGTCGGTTAAGGGTCTGCCTTCGGCTCAGGTCATGGTCCCAGGGTCCTGGGATCAAGCCCTGTGTCAGGCTCCCTCCTTTGTGGGGGGTGGGGGGGTCTGCTTCTCCCTCTGCTGCTCTCTGTCAAATAAATAAATAAATTCTTTAAAAATATATATATTATTATTGGGTCCAATTGAAATACAGTGACTTTGTCCAGCTGCTATAAAAATTCTGAACACTTCATTCCTACCCTTAGGTCATGGTGGCCACATGACCACAGCTGGAGAAACAGGCTTTGGGGAGCACTAGTCTAGACCCTGCTTCAGGGTCCACTCCTCTCCTGCCCTCCAGGCTCTCAGCATGCCCTGTGCCCTCAGCTTAACGAGGGCTGGCCTATGTGTTTTGCTAACTGTGTCCACAATTTCCTTCTGGAGAAAGCTTCCAGAGGGCTTCTGTGGAATTCTTGCCAATTCTAGTTTAACAGAAGCCCAGTGAGTTGACCTTTGGAATGTGGGGATAAAGCCTTATCTTTCCAAAGTCTTTTATTCTTCTGCTGGGGAACAGCAAGGCCACTGTTTTTGTCCTTTATGTTTCATTATGCTCCCTGTTACTAAAAACAGTATTTCTTAAAACGCGGCATGCCCAACACAGTTTGTGTATAGTAACTGGGAACATCCAAAATACATCTAAAGTTTTATCCATATGCGTGAAAATAGTGGACAATATATTTCTCTGATTTCAAATTAGTTACTAGTCTATTGCCCGGATACAGGAATCCAAAAGTTCATATCCCCAAAATGGTGTGACCATTTTTAAATTGCCACATATGTTTTGGGTGGAGGAAGTGAAAACATAATTTAGAAAAGAAAGAAGGCAGTCCATGCATATTTCTCCAGACATTTATCAAATATGAGTTCACATTCAGGGGGCTGCAATTTCTCCTCTTAACAATACCCCAGTTGAGCTTTTGTGAAGTTACGAGGAATTTGTTTTCACTTTATGTACGGGATTTCTCCATGGAGATATGTCCATAACATGAAGGCATCCAATATAGAAAATGACACGCAATGCCTTTATTCTCGCAGTTTAATTAATGCCGTGACAACCAGTTGGCAGAGCTCGCAGAGGAGTGGAGGCCTCTGGAGGGAACTGCAGGTTATAAGCAGTAAGGAAATTGTCAAGCTGCTCCTTGGGGCCCCAATAGAGCAAAAACCTGAAGCTCCCTTTGAAGCATTGCCGGAGATAAATCCCAAGGAGGGCAAGCAACTTGGAAAACTGGGTTGTTCGGTCTAACAAAGAAGAAAGCGGGTGATGGCCAGAGTCATAATGTTTTATGCATTTCAAATTTCTAGAGCATGGTTGCCCATCTTTGAAAAAAAGAAACCTTGTACCTATCCAAGCTAAGGCAAGTCCTCGGGTGCCCTGAGTCCTTTGAGGAATGTACGTGTCTTTCCTTCCTTCTGGGGTGATTTCCTGAGCCGCAACATGGTGTTGGCGTAGCAGCGAAGGAGACAGCCCCTCCTGCCACAGAGGGTCAGCAGAGCATCAGACCCGGGGCAGGTGGGTGGGAGCGAAGCAGGAAGCCACTGCACACAGGGGCGTCAGGGAGGGCCGCGGGGACCTCTGAGCTGACACCTACGTGAAGGGAGAGACGGAGACCCATGGAAAGAGTTCCAGGCCAGGCGGAGAGAGGGGGCCAAGACCTGAAGCAGGAGCCTGTTTGCTGGGCTGGAGAAAGAACAAGAAGCGCATGGGTGGGAGCGGAGGGAACAGGTGCAAAGCAGGTGGAGGTGAGTGAGTTAGCAGGGGGCGCATCCCTGAAGCTTCTGCCTTCTAACAAACCAAAGCCCCCTTTACATAACAAATGCTTTCAAATGGCCCTTTCGCTATCTTGTCATGAAATCCGCAGATAATACAACCCTTACTCATAATTTTTAAAAATTAACACAATAGCCTAACTCCAGGAAGAAGTAGAAGGCCTTCCATAAGATAAGTATTTCCCGGTGGTACCAGAAATAATAATGAATTAGTAAGAGCCTTGCACCCACACATAAAATCACTGCGAATCTGACAGTGAACTCAGACCGGTGTGTTGGCAACTCTGTCGCGTAGTGTTGCTGTCAGTATAGAGATTTTCTGAAATAGTGACTCGATTTTGAAGACTAGCTTTTTGTGTTCTTGGATAACTAGGTGCACGGTAAAAATTAGTTTGTGTTTACATGTAAAATGGAGTTAGGATCTAAGCTTAGGTCATAATTAATAGAGTTCAGGACTTTCAAGGGTCTTACTGCAAACCAGACAAATGGGGTTGTGTGAAACTATTCTGAGCATGGCGTCACGTCTGCCATTCCTGGTCCCCACCCACTAAATGCCAGCAGCACCTCCACGTCCTTCCCAGAAGCCTTGCAGTGGAAGCACCCTCGCCTTGGAGACCACGGGGATCGGCCACGACAGGGACTCTGGGTCTTCTGAGAAGGCGTTGGGGGTTTGGAGCATGACTATAGCCCAGTGCTGTCCACAGAACTGTATACATCGATGACAATTTCCATATTGGCCCTGTCCAGGAACCCAGCCGCCGAAATGTAGCCAGTGCAGCCGAGGAGCTAAATTTGTCATTCTATTTCATTTTAATTGATTTAAATTTAAATGGGCACAGGTGACTAGTGGCTGCCATGTTGGAGAGAACAGCTATAGACTATAAACACTGATTCCTAACGACCAGCTTTTTTCTTTTGTAGTTATTCCTCTCTTGCCTTATTTTTATGATTGTTTCTTTTTGAGTCTACTGATTTAACTACACTTGAAAGACGAGCTCCCTGGAGGAGATGGACTTGGAGCACTTGCACCATCACTTACCTAAGGGCTAGGCAAGTAATAGGTAATGGGGGCTCAGGGAGGCGAGTGAGCCTCCTCACTCCTGCCTCTAGCCAGACGCGGACGGGCAGTGAGCCGGCCTCCCCTGGACACAGGACGTCTGACCGCAGACATGCATCTCGCCGGCACGGACAGTCACCCGAGCGACTACCGTGTCCCAGGAGCGTGAGGTTCAGATAACAGAGAAAAGGAAGATAAAGTTAAAGGGGCCAAGAGAGGAAGCAGAATGACATGAGAGAGCAGCTTACCTGGGGCGCAGTGGGGGAGGCCTTTGAGAAATGGCACAGTATCGTCAAACCGGGGGACAGAGTCATGTCCCCATCGTTGCTGTGAACCAAGTGGTGTGATCCCTGTTAGGTGAGGCTCCCCTGTCAACCAGACCCCTCCCTCACTCTATTTTTGTTTTTGTATTTTTTTTAAGATTTATTTATTCGAGAGAGAGAGCATGCGCATGCAAGAGAGCGAGCAGGGTGTGTAGAGGGGGCAGAGGGAGAGAGAGTTCTAAGCAGACTCCACGCTTAGCATGGAGCCCGCCGCGGGGCTTGATCTCACGACCCTGAGATCACGACACTGAGATCAGGACCCTGAGATCAGGACCTGAGCCAAACCGACAGTCATACACTTAACCGGCTGTGCCACCCAGGCGCCCCTTTCCGTCTTCTTGAAGAAGAGAGCATTCCTTGCCTCCAGGCTTTGCTTGCCCACGTCCTCCGCTTAAAATCTTCCCAGTTGTCAGTGCCCAGGCCCCATACCACTGCTTCCCCGCACACTGTCCCCACACAATGCACTGCGTCTGTTTCGTCCGGTTGGCTGGGTCGCCTCCCGGCCGTGCTGCCCTGTGTGCATCTATCCCAGCACTCACCCCAGCCAGGGGAAAGGAGGCCTCCCCCTGGGCCTCCGGGTGGACTCTGGCCCTTCCCTTCTCCTGAACCCCTCAGCACTGTCGTTGGTCATGACATGACATGGTGTGTCATCCTGGTCCCATCCCCCTCCCTACAGGAAGCTCTGAGCACGCAAGGACGGGGCTCACTCATCGGTGGATGCCCTGCACAGTGCCAGGCCCAGGTGGGTGCATGATGAACATCCGTGTACGGGAATCTAGCTCCTTTTCTCCCTAACGAAGATGAGAGTCCTCGTGTGACAGGCGTAAGAGCCCTCCAAAGATGTCCACATCCTATTTACCAAAACCTGTGCAGACGCCGCCTCGTACGACGGAAGCGTCTTCGCTGATACGATTAAGGATCTTGGGATGGGGAGACTATCCTGGATGATCTGGGTGAGCCCAATGTCATCACAAAGGTTCTCCTGAGGGACGGGGTAGGCAGGTGACAGAAGAGGAGGTCGGAGTCAGAGAGGGATTGGAAGATGCTGTGCCAATGACTCTGAAGATGAAGGGAGGTGAAGCAGATTACTCTCCAAGAGCCTCCAGAAGGATCTCAGGCTGGCCAACAGGCGGACTGTGGCCAGTGAAACGCATTTCAGACCTTTTACCTCCAGAACTGGAAGATGCTAGATCTGTGCTGTTTTAAGCTAACTTGGTGGTTGTTTGTTAAAGCAGCAGTGGGAAACTACAACATCCTAAACATCCTGTCGGCTCTTCAGCTGTCAGGGGGACCCTGTCAGCACTGCCTGCAGGCCAAGGAGCGTCTCACAGACTCGATGCACGGTCAGCGGGGTCCCCGACTACCCCCTGTCAGTTTCCCAGTATTGCCCGTCCAGTAGCCCTTTCCTGCTGGAGTGTGTACTTGTCCGAGTCTGAGTCTGTCTTCCTTGCCGCTGCATCTCCGGGCCCGGCACGGTGCCTGACCCACATGCTCTGGACACCTGTGTGGAGGGCCGGAGGCCACCGCCAGTCGTATTGCCTAGAAGGAAAGAGCTACCAGAAGCAACATTCCTGTGTCTAAGGAAGGCACATCAGTGGGGTCCCTTATCTGGGGTGCAAAGTTCAAAGTCACTGCAATCTGCCCTTCACTGCTTTTCAACCTTTGTGATTTGACAGAGTTTATACTTCTTCCAGGTGATATTCTCACTGGCATCCATGACCCAAGTTTCTCTGGTGTCTACCACCACCTTCCTTTCTCTTCACCGTTCCTCTCTGCAGGATCTCATCCATGGTCAGGACTTTAGCTGCCATCCATAAACTGATGAAAAATCTACCCCAACTCAGCATCTTAAAGGGGCCTGACTATCGTAGGGAGAAGCCTAACATAGGTAGAATAGTCTTGAACACAAAGTAACAGATGACAAGGCCCTAAATCACTTGTCAAAACTGGTTTCCTGACCTTGCCACCTAACAAAGATGGACATATCACCTTGATTTGTCAAACGAGTCCTCACTTGAAATGGATTGCTTCAATTCTGTATCTCATTTAGGCTTCTGTGGACGTGAACACCAACTGTAAGTCAGCATCCTCATTTCGAAAATCCTTCATCAAACAATGAGCCCGAAATGTAGTCTCCTCTTCACCTGATATGAGAACAGGTAGGGGAAGATTCTGAAGGAGTGGAATCACCTGGACTAATGACATGCCCTCCATACAAAGCCCCACCTCTGCCCCAAGCATAACCTTTTGGGACAGTTATTGTGCAGAGCATAAGGTGGGAAGGTCATCCACCCATTTCCCAGCACCCAGCATGTATTTTGGCATTAGTTTCCTGGGACTTCCTGCACTCAGCAGTAAATATTCAGTAGACTTGGTTATAAAGATACTGTCTATAAGCAACATCCTGAATTTATCGAGGACATGGCTGGATGATCCTTAAAGTAAGAGTCTGTGTCAGATGGGGAAACCCTCTGTGATGGGGGCACCTGTCTTTGTTTTTTTAAAATGCTCATGTGGGCTGTCATTTGTCTGTATTGGTTGTTTTCCACCTACATATAGTCTTCTCTCCTGTCCACTGATACTTTAATTTTACTGCTCCTGACACTGATTTGCAACCAGAATAATTACCAAATGTCACGAATCCTCCATTCATCCCATAGAGCACATTTACAGACCTAGTTTCACGTGAGTCCTAACCTAAGCCCCAGACTCCACTGAGCACCCCTCATCCTTGAGGACGCTGCTACTGTATTGTCCTTTTATGGGCTTACTATTTTAACCAATGCACTTTGAGATGTATTCGTTTATAAAAACCAGTTTGGGAAAGGCTTTTTTCCAGATGACTTTATTTTGAAATAGACATGCAATGATTCTTCTCGTCCAATAAGTTCAGTAAGTTTGAATTCTTCAATACAATGATTCTTCTCGTTCAGTAAGTTTGTGAATTTACAGATACAAGGCCAGGATGTTCCGGACATAATTTTCAAACCCTTGCTGTGTTCTTAATAAGTCCGTCACATTGTCTCAGTGTCACAAGTCTTAGATTTTTAAAGTAACGTGTTACACGCAGTGTGTTTTCTTCCTCTCCCTGTCAGCATTTAAAACAATCAGATTCCCATAACAACTGAATCCCACTGGCTGCTCCGACTTACAAGAAGACTGAACACCCAGCTAAGATTGATTGCGGGGCCACCAGCCCCAGCGGCAGCCCCTCACCATGACCCAAGAGCATTTCCAGCAGGAGGGAGACCGCTGTTGCCCACACAGGAACTTCCTGACTGTACTCCCTCTCTGAGCTACTCAAGGGCAAGCCTTCAAATGAGGAACACGAACACACTGAGGCCTGGAATACAACATCATGCAGATATGCTGACTCTGTATTTGGCAAAGGTGAACTAAGAGACCCTGAAGTTGACATCTGGGGTGTCTACATTCCCATTAACTAGAATTCCAAGGTTCATCTCAAGGACTCCAACTGTGACATATGCAGTTTCTAAAGAACACGGTATTGAAAATATATTGATCAACCCAGCCTCATCAAAATTATAGCCATAATATAATGGGGTACAGAATGGCTTGGGTTTGAAACTTGGCCCTGCATCTTATTAGCTATGCCTTGGAATACCTTTTTCTTCTTTTTGAGAGGTGTGGGGGTGTCCCTGTTACAGGTTTGTCCCCACCATTTTTTTAAATTGAAGTATAATTAAAATGCAATTTTATACTAGTTTCAGATGTGTAACATATTGATTCAACGATTCTGTACATTACTCGATGCTCACCACAATAAGCTTAGTCACCATCTTGTCACCATACTGTGTTATTACAATACTACTGACTATATTCCCTCTGCTGTACTTTTCGTCTCCATGACTTACTTATTTTACAACTGAGGTTTGTACCTCTTTTAGAGGAAATATGTCTTAACCCCTCCAAAGCTTTGGTTTCTTCATTGATTAGAAGAACACCTGCAGGGCTGTTGAAAATGTAGCATAGGGGCGCCTGGGTGGCTCAGTCGTTAAGCGTCTGCCTTCGGCTCAGGACATGGTCCCAGGGTCCTGGGATCGAGCCCCGCATCAGGCTCCCTGCTCAGCAGGAAGCCTGCTTCTCCCTCTCCTACTCCCCCTGCTTGTGTTCCCTCTCTCACTGTCTCTCTCTGTCAAATAAATAAATAAAATCTTTAAAAAAAAAAAAAAAAAAAAAAGAAAATGTAGCAGAATTTTTGTAGATGGGAAATGTAAACCTAGCGTTTTCTTTTCCCCTCTTGATTTTTGCTTTTTATTTGTTTTGCTATTATGAACAAAACCACTATAAACATTCAAATACAGTTATGTTTGTTTTGTTTTTGTTGGATAAAAGTTTTTATATCTCTGGAATAAAATCTCAGGAGAGTTTCTGGATTGTGTGGTAAGTGTATGTTTAACTTTTTACAAAACCGGCCAAGTGTTTTCCTAAGCAGCTGTACCGTTTGGCATTCCCACCAATATCAACAACATAAGAGAGGTCCTTCTGGTCACTCTGAACCCTTGCTGGCACTTGTTATTTTCAGTTTGTTGTCTGTTTGCTATCTTTTGCTAATCTAATCTGTGCATAGAGGTACCTCCGTGCTTTTAACATGCATTTTTCTACTGATTAATGATGTTGAGTATCTTTCATGTGTTTTCTACCCTCTTTATATATTTTTTGATAAGGTGTCTGTTGAAATCTTCTGTCAAGTTTTTAATGGATTTCTTATTTCATTATTATTGAGCTGCATGAGTTCTTTATATATTCTGGACACCAGCCCTGTGCATCTTGCCAATATGATCTCCCAGTCTGCTGCTTGTCTTTTCATTTTCTTAACAGTGTGCTTTGAAGAAAAATTTTAATTTTGATGAAGATGACTTATCATTTTTCCCTTATGTGTTCTGTAATTTTTGTATCCTAATAAACCTTGACCTAACTCAAGATCACAAAGATTTTCTCATGTTTCCTTTGAGAGTTTTATAGTGTAGGTTTTAAATTGAGATTTACAATACATTTTTAATTAATTTTATATATGATTCAAGCTGTGTATCAGGTTCTTATTTGTGTGTGTGTATGGATGTCCAATTGTTCCAGCATCATCAATTGAAAAGACTATCCTTTCTCCACTGAATTATCTTGGCACCTCTGTCAAACATCAATTGATAGCTATCTATCATCTATCTCTAATCAATTTATACTGTATTTATAATATATATATATAATGTGTATTTCTGGAGTCTCTATTATGTTTCATTTACCTAAGTATACATACTTGGAATCTGTTCGTAAATTCTCCAATGTTTTCTCCTTTTTTAAAACTTGTTTTGGGTATTCTACTTCCGTTGCATTTCCATATAAATTTTATAATCAGCTTTGCCAAGTTTTACAACAAAAAAATCCCGCTGGGATTTTGAATGTTATTGCATTGAATTTATATATAAATTTGGGGGGGAGTGACATCTTAACAATGTTGAGTCTTTCAATTTATGAGCACAGTGTACAATTGGCCCTTGAATAGCACAAGTTTGAACTCCATGGGTCCACTTATATGTGGATTTTTTTCAATAAATATAGCACAGTACTGTAAATGTATTTTCTCTTCCTTATGATTTTCTTAATAACATTCTTTTTCCCTAGCTTATTTATTGTAAGAATATAGCACATAATATATATAACATACAAATTATGTGTTACTCAACTGTTTATGTTATTGGTAAGTCTTCAAGACAACAGTAGGCTATTTAGTAGTTTTAGGGAGTCAAAAGTTATACATGAATTTTTGACTGCTAAATTCACTTATGAGTCCTAGAAGATTTTTTGTAGATGCTTTCGATTTCCTACATAAAAGGTCTCTGCGGGGAACCTGGGTGGCTCAGTCATTAAGCGTCTGCCTTCGGCTCAGGTCATGATCTCAGGGTCCTGGGATCGAGCCCCGCATCGGGCTCCCTGCTCCGCGGGAAGCCTGCTTCTCCCTCTCCCACTCCCTCTACTTGTGTTCCCTCTCGCACTGTGTCTCTTTCTGTCAAATAAATAAAATCTTAAAAAAAAAAAGGTCTCTGCAAATACTGTCAATTTAATTTCTTCTTTTTCAATCTGCATGATTTTTATTTCTTTTTCCTCTGTTATTACATGGACTGGAACCTCCAGTGTATTTATTTATTAGTATTATATTTAATAGGAATGATGAGGATATATTTTATAGGAGTGGTGAAGGTAGACATCTTTGCCTTATTTGTAATGTTAGGAGGAAAGCATTAGATCTTTCAACATTAAGTATGATGTTAGCTATAGGTTTTTCACAAGTGCCCTTTATCAAGTAGAAAAAGTTCTCTTTAATTTCTCATTCACATGGAGTTGTGTGCTTTTTTAAATCATCAGTGGATGTTGGATTTTGTCAAATGATTTTCTACAACTATTAAAATAATCATGTGGTTTTCTTTACTCTATTGATATGATGAATTATATTGATTGATTTTTGAGTGTTAAACCAGTCTTGTATTTCTCGGAAGATTCCACTTGGTCATGATGTGTAATTGTTTTTATATACTTATTAGCTTTGATTCATTAATATTTTGCTAAGAATTTTTTGTCTCTCTTACAAGGGATAATGGTCTGCAAATTTCTTGTTAGGTCTTTGGTTTTAGTATCAGAATTATGCTGGCTTTCTAAAATGAGTTGAAAAGTATTCTCATGTCTTCTATTTTCTGAGTTTGTATAGACTAGCCTATTATTTCTCCCTTAAATAATCATTAGAATTATTAGTGAAGGGTATGGCTATTCAGGTTATCTATTTCTTCTTGTTTTGATAGTCTATGTTTTATAAGGAATTGGTCCTTTTCATTTAAATAATCAAATTTATGGGCAAAGAATTGTTTATAATATTCTCTTTTATCATTTTAAAGGCTGTGGAATCAGTGGTTATGTCCTTTCTTACAGTAATTTGTGTCTTCTTTTTCTTGGTTAGCTTGACCACAGGTTTATCAATTTTGCTAATCTCCCCCAGTGGTAGACAGATTTTTTTCTGTTTCTTTCCCTCAGCTACAGTGTGCCCCTAAAGATTATTGGACTTGCTGCCTTTCTGCCAGTGGCCAGTGGTTTACACCTTTTTTTTCGTGGAGAGATAGGAGAGCAATATACGAGGGAGACTTCATGCCTTTCCACAGCAGCTGCTTCTCCCTGCCCCAGGTCTGCACGATGAAGGAGGATTTCTTCAATCTCTCGTCCACCAATCTGTCTTGTGAACACTTGGCGAAGAGCCTGTGAATGCAGGCAAATTCTCCTTGTGTCTGCATCTCCCAGGGAATTCTATATCCTCATACCAGCCCATATTTAGTCTTTAGGAATTTGTTAAACATTTTAGCTGAATTCTTCTTACCAGCTTATATGACACTGAGCATCTGGCCCAGGTAAGCAAATGCTCATGTCCCATTTTTCTTTGATTTCAAGTCACCTCTCTTGCTCTAGATTTCAAGCTAGTTGGTTGCTCTGTGCCTCAGCTATTTGATGGGCTCAAGAGAAGTCATGATTTTGCAGACTTTTTTCCTGATTTAAGGTTAGGAATGTTCTTATTTTCTACATTCTAAACAGAAGCTAAACGTCCCAATACACAGCTTTTGGTCTAGCAAATAGATTTTTTTCAATACCTACCAGGAAGAAGCATCACATGCATTTGTCATTCACATATGATGGACAACTATATACCTTCATGGTCTTACTCCAGAATTATGCTAATTCTCCTGCTCTCTGTTGCAATATAGCCAAAGGGCCCTGAACCATCTGGATATCACATAGAACATAATGTTGGTTTATTGTGTGGGTGATATGATATTAATTGCGCCAGCTGAGCAAGAACCTGCAAGGAAGCTGGACATCTTGGTATGACAACACATGTCCTCCATGTGCTGGATGGGAAATCCTCACGAAGATTCAGAAGACTTCCATACCAGTGAAGTTTCAGGGAACTGGTGATCTGGGATATGATGTGACACCCTTCCAAAGTAAATGTAAAGTGAGGCGCCTGGGTGGCTCAGTAGGTTAAGCATCTGACTCTTGATTTCAGCTCAGGTCATGATCTGAGAGTCGTGAGATCGAGGCCCACGTCAGACTCTGTGCTGGGCGTGGAATCTGCTTAAGATTCTCTCTCTCCCTCTTCCTCTGCCCTTCCTCCCCCATTCTCCCTCTCAAAAAAAAAAAAAAAAAAAAAGTAAATTTAAAGCTATCGTACTTGCATCTCCTATTGCTAACAAAGAAACGCAATGCCTCTTCAGGTTCTGGGGGCAACATACACTATTTCTATTCATTTACCAGTGATATGGAGGGCTGTTATTTCTGAATGGGGAGCAGAGCGAGAAGAATTATAAGGATCTAGGCTGCAGTAGAGGCAACCCTGTGTCCTGGGCCATACAACCCAGCATCCCATAATAGAGATCGGTGAGGATGTTGTGTGGAGTCTCTGGCAAGCTCCAATAGCAGAGTGCCTTTCAGGGCTCAAGCAAACAACTCTTGGGATGCTATAGTGCCTTGGTAGAAGGCGAGCATCTCCCTATGGGACATCAAGTGTCACATGGCCAAAATTACCCGTTATGATGAACTGTGTACTCTCAGACCCACCCATTCACCCGCAGCTATCCATTTTACAATGGAAGTGATACACTGGGGATCATTCTCAAATAGGTCCAGAGAATATACGAAAGCTGCAGGAACAAGTGGCCCAGATCCCCTGTGGCACCAATGCCTCTCCCTCAGCTCATACCTATGGCTTCATGGGGGATTTCCCCCATGATCAACTGCTGAAGAAGGAACAAGGCTGGTTTTGTTTCATGGCTGGGTAAGCTCTGTATGTGGGTGCCAAGCTGAAAACTGTTGATGCACTAGAGCCCTACTCAGTGGAAGTGAAAGATGCTAGCGCGTTGAAATCCTCCCAGTGGACAGTTTTGAGCGGTAACCCACTTCATGAGGAGAAGCAGCCCCACGTAAGGTTACAGTCAGACTCAGAGGTACTGGTGAATGGCTTGGCGGGTTTGTCAGAAGCCCAAAGGAACTAGACTAAAAAATCAGGGACAAGGATGTCTGTGGAAAAGGCAGGTAGAGGGACGTAGGAGAGTGGGCACAGGCTGTGAGGATCTTCTGCATCCGCATACAGAGGAGACACTGAATCACCAAGTGGAAAGAAGTCAGCTTTTGTCCTCAGCTATGCCAGTGCTTGCACAACAGGTTCAGGAATAGCACAGATACAGCCTACGCATGCGCCTAACCTACACTGGTGGAGGGGATGGAAAGCAATCCAAGGAGCTGAGTGTACACTGCAAGAAGCTGAGTTAATCTTGAATTGGCCAGTTAGTCTCTACTGTCAACAGAAGTGAGGGCTCAAAAACCAAGTGAATTTCAAAATAAATAGATTGGGGCACCTGGGTGGCTCAATCAGTTAAGCATCTGCCTTTGGCTCAGGTCATGATCCCAAGGTCCTGGGATCAAGCCCCACATCGGGCTCTCTGATCAGCAGGAAGTCTGCTACTCCGTCTCCCTCTACCCCTCCTCCCCATCCATGCTTGCTCTCTCTCTCAAATAAATAAAATCTTTAAAAAATAGATAGATGATAGATAGATAGAGCGAGCGAGCGAGTGAGCAAACAAGCATGTGATGCTTTTTGCTTGGGTTCGTCACGTCCAAGATGTGTTTGAATTCCTTGTCTGGAGGGAAAGGGTTTGAATCTTAAATTCTCATGCTCACTTCTAACCAATTCCTAATGTCAGCTATCTTTGTGACTTCCACTTGGTATCCTTTAAAAGAAGTTTACTCTAGTGTCACCCCATTAGTAGGAAATGGCCTCTTTTTGATGATATCCTCCAAAACATGGCTGTTGGATGCAGCAGACTGTTACAGGAAATTTAAGGATTGCACAAAATGGTCACATCTTGAATTGTAAAGCACTAACTTAAAATTTCTCCTTGGCTGATCACCTGTACAGTGGCCCAGCCTAAAGACTCCTTTTGTGTACGTTCTTGCCCTGATCCTTGGGAGCAAAAATAAATTCTTATTTTTTAAAGCAGAAAGGTTTAGCCATGTTTCTGCTGCCTTACTTCTTTCCAGGAACTTCTTCCCAGGGTCTCATCCTCTGCCTTTCTGCTTCTTCTCTCCCGTTTGGGGCTCCTAGTTGCTCATACTGTATTTCCTTCCCCAAGAGGCATTCAAGGGTCAGCTCTTCAGTGAATTCATTTTTTTCATCCAAACCGCATAAGCATTAGAGATGATGTATGTGAATTGTCTATTACAGTGCCAGCCATACAAATGTCCAGCTGGTATTCTTACAATCACACAGTTTTAACAGTGAAAAGCCAAAGAGGAAACGAAAAATCAGTTTCTATCTCAAAGGGCAGTATGTGTCCAGTAATCCCTGGACTTTCATCTTCCTTATGCAGGTAGGTGGCTCTGAGTTATTGTGTGATGATGATGGAACCATATTTATAGTTTCAAATATTATATAGGCCTGGCAGTTTCACTCTATTCTGCCTGGGCAGACGCCCAACCAACTGAGCCACCCAGGTGCCCTAAACCAACCCAACATCTTGAGCCACAACTCCAAGCCTGTCCCCTTTCAAGTGGGATTCAGTGGTGGATTTATCATGATTAGAATAAAAAAATATATAACAAAAGATGGATGGATATTTCCAGGAAAACAATATAGGTACTAATAACCAAATATTCCATACTTAGATCCATTTAGAAGGAACTTTTATATATGATGGAGAAATTCTTCATACAATCTTATTTATTTCTGATATGCAGAGAAAGTAAATGTGTAGTAATAGGAATAGCTTTAAAACAATGGGCATTTGAGATTTAATTAGCATATTTAATCTGTGAACTCAGTATTTAGAGGCCATTTTGTCCGGGCCAGGCATGGTATACGTTGTTATATTTAAATCTATTAAATCTATGACCCACTCATGCCTTTCCTGTCATTTTTCTTTTTAATATTGCAATGACCACTTGAAATTTTAGATTAAAAGTTAGTATGTGAGGGACCCCTAGATGGTTCAGTCATTAGGTGTCTGCCTTCGGCTCAGGTCATGATCCCGGGGTCTTGGGATGGAGCCCCGCATAGGGCTCCCTGCTTCACAGGAAGCCTGCTTCTCCCTCTCCCACTCCCCCCTGCTTGTGTTCCCTCTCTCGCTGTGTCTCTGTCAAATAAATAAATAAAATCTTTAAAAAAAAAAAGTATGTGAAATTTCAATATTTAAATAAAAGAAACTGTAATTGTATCATGCATCCTACGGGAAGACATAGGGAAGATTGATCAATGGTTTCTTACAGTTTAGTAGTAACTCCCCAGGGACTGGGGTTACCTTCCGAGGGGTCTGAATGCTCCTGGGAAGAGCTCAGCCAGTGAACCAGAAGTTTTCTAACCCGGAAGACGTGACCGTATTTCCTTTATATACACATTTCCCCTACACACTTTCACTTGGATACTGACAACCCCAATGTTTACATTTCCAGCCTGGGTTTCTATCCTGAACTCCAGACATACCTGCCTAACTGCCTCCATGACATCTCGTCTTAGATACCTAATAGAAATTTCCAATTTACCATGTCCACACCTGAACCCCTCATCTTTTCTCCCCTCCACACTTCCACATGTTCAGGTCAAAAACCCTGGAGTCAGCCTTGACTCTTTCTTTTACAACTGATACCCAATTAATTAGCAAGTCCTGCATACATTTCTTTCAAATTATATCCTGAATCTGACAACTTCTCACCACCTCCACTGTTAACACTTTCATCTGAGCCACGATTATCTCTCACTTGGATTATTTTGATAGCTCCTGATCCTTCTGCTTCTATGGCCTATTAACAATGTAGCATCTAGTGATCCTTTTCAAAATCTGAATCAGATCATGTGACTCCCTGCTCAAAACTCTCCCATCTCACACAGAACAATAACCGGGTCCTTCAGTGCCCTGCAAGGCCACACAGGACGAGGCCATCACCTCTCTCTCCCATCTCCCACCGTAGGTGCCTTTGCCCCCTGTGCTCCAACTACACTGGCCTCCTTGCAGCCAGGGCTCCTGCGCTTTGGAAGAACGGAGGGGAGATACTTGGCGGGAGTCAGAGGACAACCAGCAGTCCCCGCGACACCGATTCAAATTTGGAGAGGACATAAAATATACTTCATCTGCATTCCATAATAGTATTATTTTCAGCCTATTATGTTCCGTGTAGGGATTTAAAGCATGTTTGCAAATTCTTTGCTACCCTTCCTATCAAGAGAGGTGGGTCTAATTTCCTTCCCTTTAAATATAGGCAGGTCTTAATCACAACGCTGCAGAAGTGATGCAGTCCCGCAGCGGAGAGAGCACACAGGACGAGAGCTGCCGGCCAGCATCCGTTTCCAGACATCAATGAACCAGGCTCCGTGGGATAGCGCATGGAGCCATGCCCTCCCCAAACTGCGGATTCACCATCAAAACGAATGATTGTTGTTTTTAGGCCATGAAGTTTGGAGTGGTTTGTTACCCGGCAACAGATTAACTGGAACATCCCATTTCCATGCCATTTGTGGTTCATGTTCGTACAAGTTGGCGTCTATTTCACCGCTCTCCTCCTTCCATCCTTCACTTCAATTTCTCTTCTCTCTCTTCCCCCACTTTAGTGTTTCTTTTGTTTTCTTCCATTTTAGTAACAGGATAAGCATTTTTAAAGAAACAATTCTATTAAAAGAGACATATTGGCCACACGTTTGAGAATTGGGTTTTTGATGCTGTGTCTTTGAGATACTCACTTTTCATGACGTTGATGTGGTTTCACATTTCAACTACTTGTATATGTGATTTTTTAAAAAAAAACTGTTGTCACTCTAAACAGTTTTGGTGATGCTCCGAACTTAAGTCCTACCAATCATATTTCACAGGCCACTGTGAGCACCACTAGTCTCCACCTGACCTGTCCTTTCTTTCCCAGTATAAAAGACACGATTTGGGGTTTTCTTTAAATTATGAGACTATAGCAACTAGAAGTAAATATACACAACATTGACTGAGAGACTATCTCTGAACATTGCTAACTGGTGATTTTTACTTCATGACTGCCTCCAATTTCTGCAGTAAACTTGTGTTCCTTCCATAAATAAGGACAGATTATTTAACTATATATAGCAGCACTATGAAAAACACGTTCTAAAGCGTTTTCTCTTTGAGGGTGGAGGTCTTTTCATTCTCTCCTTAATTTCTTCCTAGTTTAACCCAGACCTTTGATCGTAAAAGAAATTCAGGCAACCAGCCCATGCTGCAGGGAGCTGTGGACAGTGTCCTCTCCTTTCAACAGTTCCAAAGTTTCATTCCTACCTCAGCTGGGGGTTTCTCTCATGGCCTTCCTATTCTAGTAGTCTAAGAAAATTTCTTTTTTTATTGGTACATGTTTCATTTCTCCCATATAAGTTTTAGCTATAATATCACAATAAAAAAATGCAATTACTTAGATCTACTTAATTCCTTTCTCTGTAGGTCACTTCAGCTTAATTATTGCTTTTACATTCAGAGGCATTCATAGCAGCTGCCTATTTTATCCCTCGAGACATGTGGCTCTTCTCACGTCTTTCCATCCACTCAAAGACGAGGCTTCAGTTAGTCAACGTTGTTCAATTAAACAAAGACTGATGTAGTAAGTAGCAGAGGTTTCTATTTCAGCTTCCTTCCTCCTGGATGTTTATGGGGTTGGTACATCTCAGTTCCTCTGAGGCTTTCTTCATTTCCAGCTGGATGAGTCCCATGAAGGATGGCAGAACGTTCTGTCCCAGAGGAAGTGAACCTAAAGAGGGCTCAGAAATTCCAGGGCACACCTGAGCCACAGCAACGCCTCTATTATTATGAGAGTCAGCCAAAAGTGATGAAATCACGTGTTTGGAACTAACAGTTCTCCACAGAAGACTCTAAGTGGGTCTGATTTTTCCTTTTGGGACCAGATACTAAATGGGACTTAGCCCATGTCTCTTTAGCTGCTGCTTCATATACTGGAGAGAATGGGGCGTGTATGAACAGTGCAGAAGTGTTATTTGAAAAAAAGAACAGCAATAGCTATGGCCACCTTCTATATGTTTTCTTTAGCTCATTTCCAGATGGTTTCTTCTCACCATGTCAAGGACACAACTTTAAGAACTAACACCTCTTACTCACTAGACAGCCCCCTCTATGTTGGTGACCTCTACATTTATACTTGGCTCTAACTCGGATCTCAAACTTAGATGCAACGACCTACTTCACACTTCCACTTGGGACTAAGCACCTCAATGGCAACATGATCAAAATCGAACTCATAATCATCCTCAGCCCACAGATCTAGTCCTTCCCCTGAGATTTCCTAGCTCATGGAACAGCTCTCTCGATGCTGAGAGCACCTGCTGTCCAGACATCTGACTCCTCTGACCACTGCTGTGTCTCCTCCCCCACCAACACAACGCCTGGCACACAGCTGGGACTGAGTATTTTTTGGATGAATATTCAATATTTGTATGGAAAATGCCAATAATTAGACTCTGAACTCCTTCAAAGACCAATGAAATGGACTGTGGTTCATCCAAAGCCCAAGCAAATCTTCACTGTCTCTAAAATCCACTCTTTCCTCATGCCAAAGCTACCACTATTTACTCAAACACTTGAATGCCTTCTAAAATTCCCATCATTACTGTGCATCAACATGCAGTTAAATGAATGAATTGATTATAATTTTCTCTGCTCTACCAAATTTCTGCTTCTCATACTGTGCTTCATGAATGTGTCACTGCTGGAAAATGAACACTAACTGTGTATTCAGGGCATTTAGTAGCAAATTTGAGTGAAATGTTGGTATCTTGATAGGAAAGATTTTTTTGAGCTCTACTAAGCATTTTTGAAAGCAAAATGTGTCAGCAGACTGAAATTACATGCAAAATTATCTAAACTATTTACATATGATAGACAGTCACTTTGTAGCAGATGAAGCTTTCAAAATGTAGGGGGTGAAGCTGAATAATATCAACCTCTGGTCTAATTACTTCCAAGTCTTTGCTCATGGCTAAAGGCATAAAATGCAAACAATTATGATACACGGTAGTGTGAGTCTTGAGGAAGCACTGGAGGGCACTATGACAGCCCTAACTGCACACACTGGGGCAGCTGCGGCCTTCCATCTACTATTGTAGAGACTTAGTACTTAGTGCGACGAGGGATGCACTGTCCCTGGACTTGGTGCATTACTTTCTTTGCATAGTACAAGCAGCGGTGCACACCTTGAAGGGACTAAAGAGGCTACTTCTTACGCCCAAGCTTTCCATGCTCCAGACCACCTTAATTACATTAAACAGTTTAACTAAATCCATTGGAGGTATACCACTCATTGCTCAACCATCACACCTTGAGGGAAAACAGTGTATGTCGCTTGTTCTCTGATTTGATCACTCTCAGAGCATGCTTTTCACTATTGGACAAACTCTTGAATAAGTAATGAAATCTGCACGCGAAATAGAACCCAGAATCCTCCAATTTCAAAAATAAAAACCCAAGGTACTGTGTCCATTTGAGTAATCCCGAAATCTCAAACAAGACCTATCTTCCTTAGGTGTAGGTTAGAGTACCTCTTTCCCTTTTAGTTGGAATGTTGCTACATTCCCTCACTTACCTGCTTTCTAGGCCACAAATATTTCATATTAACAACAGCCAACATTTACTGAGCACTTACTATGCCAGGTACCTTACTTGGATCAGGTTTGTCAGCCTCAGGACTACCGATATTTTGAACGAGATAATTCTGTTGTGGGGCAGGCATGTAAGATGTTTAGCAGTATCCCATCCCTCCACACATCCCACAGTTGCGACCAAAATGTTTCCAGAAATTGCTAAATATTCCCTGGTGGGAAAAACTGCTCCCAGCTGAGAATTATACTGCCTCAGATATATCAACTTATTTAATCTTCTAAACTACTCCAGGAGATAAGTTCTACTCTCCACTGTATAGGTGTGAAAAGAGACGCACAAACAGATTCAACTTGCCTAAGGCCACATCACTTGTAGAGATACAGCTGGTATTTGATCCAAGGTAGTCTGACTCCAGAGCCCCACCTCTTAACTGCTGCCCTAGAGCCCTGACCCCTTTCTGACTTTAGGGCTTAATGAGCATAATCGGCTTGTTGGATCAGAATCCCTTTCAGAGTTATTGAAAAGAAATTGCTTCAGCAATGAAGACTGATTCAGGAATTGAAACTAACTTCAAAGTAAGAGAGAAGAGGGCATACGATCTCCACCTAACTAGGTATATACCTGAGTCACAATAATTGAAAGAAACCATTTTTCGAATGGTCAACCATATATAAAAAAAAATCTAAAACCCCACAGCATGGTAACTTTCTTCTTCTACCACCTATAAATCATTTTTAGATCTAGGTAGAATACTTGTTGAGCATAATTTAAGTGCCTCCTCTCTTTTTCCAAATGATGCACCAGAACATTATTTTAATTATATAACAAAATGATTTCCTGATAAATTTCAACATAGTATATTTCATATATTTTATCATGTTTGGTGTTAGAAATTAAGATGTTTATTTTTAAAGATTTTATGTATTTTGAAAGAGAGAGAGAGCACAAGCATGTGAGCTGGGGGAGGGATGGAGGAGGAGTGGCAGAGGGAGAGGGAGAGGGAAAGAAATTCAAGCAGACTCCCCACTGAGTGAGAAGGCCAAGGCAAGGCTAAATCCCAGGACCCTGAGATCACGACCTGAGCTAAAATCATGACCTAAAATCATGACCTAAGCCACCCAGGTACCCCTAAGATGTTTATAAAGCATATATTAAAATTAGGGTTGAAAAAAGTTCTATTCTTTTTTTGTGATGAGATCTTTTAAGATTTATTCTTAGCAACTTTTAAATATGCAACACAATATTATTGACTGTAGTTACCATACTGCATGTCTCCATGACTTATTTATTTTACAGCTGGAAGTTTGTACCTCTTGACTCTCTTCACCCATTTTGCCCCCTACCCACCTCCCTTAATGCCCTTCCCCTATGGCAGCCATCAGTCCGCTCACTGTATCTAGGAGTTTGGTTTCATTTTGTCTTTTTTATTTCACATATAGGTGAAATCAGAGTATTTATCTTGCTCTGACTTGAGTATTTCACTTCGCCTAACCCCCTCAAGGCCCATCCACATAGCTGCACATAGCAAGATTCCATTCTTCTTTATGACTAAGTAGTACTCCATTGCATACATGTACCATATTTTCTTCATCCATTCATCCATCGATGGACACTTAGGTTGCTTCCATATCCTGGCTACTGTAAATAATGCTTTAGTGAACATAGTGGTACCTATATCTTTTCAAATTAGTTTTTCATTTTCTTCAGATAAATCGCCAGAAGTAGAATTGCTGGGTCATATGGTGGCTCTATTTTTAATTTTTTGAGGAATCTCCATACTGTTTTCCATAGTGGCTGTACCAATCTCCATTCCCGAGGCATCTCCTCTCTTAATGGAAATATCTGGCCCATCAGCCAGCATAATTCTCATCATTAGATCCCTTCTTGTAATTGGAGATTCGTATCTTCCCATTACAGAATTCATTTGCAGATGACCCTTGTTAAAATGCTAATATCCATATTAAGCTCTGTTAGCCTTCATTTAAATAAATTAATCAAATTAGTGAGTGAGTCATTTAGCAAGCCATTAGAAAGGAAATTACAAACAGACAAGTTCTTATGGTCCAGTCAGGAGCAGGGAAAATCCGGTTACAAGGTCTCCTGCAGGGAAGCCATATATGGGGCTGGTGGCACCTCACAGGGCAGGATGGGACAGGCAAGGTGCTGGGCAGGGGACAGGTGGCCAGCAGCGAGGAGGAGGCATGGAGAGTCACTTACATTCCTGTAAGTGTACTTTGCCTCCTTTCCATCCTTCATTCCAGTGCCCCATTTGACAACCTCTTCTCCCTCTGACACTCCAGAGTTCTTCCCTCAAAATGCAGATTGGTCCCAGCCTATCCAAGAAGGCTGCATGGCAGACCTGCCACTTAACAGCCAACTAAGAGGGGCTGAAAACTCCCCCAAGTGTCACTGCTCCTCCTTGAATCAGCTACCCACTTTAATGATACCTGGATTTCTACGTGCAGGAAACCGAAGCCTGAAATCGCAATGCACATGGCTTCCCCCTGGTCCTGGTTTCTCCAAGCATCTTCCGGAACACAAAATTTTACCACCTTCTGTGGGCAAGAGATGTAGGGCAAGGGCAGATGTCATCCTTTGGGGGGCAAACAGGAAGTCCATTCCTTCTCCCCATCTCATTACCGCTAAACAAATGCAAGCATACAGCTGCTTGTTTTCTTTGATCCAGAACGTGGCAGACAATAACTACACGAAAAGGTTTCCTACCTGGCAGTGCCTGTTGTGAGAAATTTTCTTCAAAAAAGGAATGAAAGAATACAATGCCCCTGAAATGTAATTAAGCACTGTGAATCTGCTTAGAACAATTTTCTAGTATTCAACTGCTAACGGAAATCTTCTTCAAAAATCTGAACAGACAAGAAATCCAGACCCAAGGTTCATAACTGATGTAACAGGAAAACATTTTATTGTGGAACTCTTAAAGGCCAATGATTAAAAAAAGAAAAGAAAACCATCATGCGGATTAAAAAGCTAGGTTGGGTGGTTAATTGCAAGAGTGACCAGAAAAACCGCACACAGGCTGCAAACACTAAGCAGGCTTAGAGATGGAGACCTGGCCTATATCTGATCGAACTCTACCTTGTCCCTTTGAGAAAATCAGGGTGAAGGATAAACATACACAAGCTTGGATTAAAAAAAAACCCCACCAACTTCTATTTATTATATTTTGCAACTATGATCTTTTAAAACGGTGGCCTTAGGAAAATCTGCTTTGGCAAGCAACTGCAGAGGCTCCCGTGGAGAGGAAGTGAAAAGACTGGGCTTATATACAAGGCTGCTGGCACGTTCAAAGCGCAGGGGATAGTTCACAGAGCAAAATGTAGTCTTAAGTAAATGGGTTTCAGGCAATTTCAGTGTTAAGATAACATCATTAAGAGTAGAACAGATTGTGCTCAAACCCTGCTGTTTATAATTAACACGTTGCTTCCAAATACTCCAGGGTCCCTGGTAAATAGTCTTCTGCTCACATCCACCCAGACCAATCAGAGTATTTTCATCAGATTCCATGCTGGGCCAGCACCTGTCTGGACAAATCCAATAGAGCCAAAGAACTCCTCTCCCTGGCCAGCTAAGTAGTTGGATGAACACAGCTTGGCTTAGTCATTGTCACAGTGTCCATATGGCTTTGAAGCTTGTTTTCACAAGAAATCATACAAGTATTTTATTATGTCAAAGTTCACCGTCCTATAAACAAAAATAGATAATATGTTAGCATCCTCACCCCCTAGACTGCTCAGCTTTGTATGTGTGATTCTGGGAAGCACATGCAAAATAATTCACAACCAATGCTAACCAAAATCCTATAGTGCTATCAAAAGCACCATAACAGGAATGGAATTGATTTTATAAAATGTCACTAGGAACAAAGTTTCTTTAAAAAGTTTCCTTTTTTCTCCCATGCATTTTAAAGTTTGCTTTTCTGAAAAAAAAGGAAGCGAAGTTAGAACTATTCAACATTCTGTATTTCAATTATACTACAGAAAGTTTAGATTTCATTTGAAAGCTATTTGCTTTTTTGTCTAATAACCAGAATAAAGTAATTACAGATGCAAAAGTATTTAAATCTTCTCTGCTTCTGAACACTGTTTATCTCCCCAAACACCTGTTTTATCATTACATAATGCATAGCTCATCCGTCCTCGTTTGTAGCTTTCATTCTTTTCAGTCTTTTAACACTGGGTGACCTGTATGTGTATTGTAACTAAATCTGTATGATCCAAGAATACGATACAACAAACAGACGATGTGAATGTATATTTTTGTACTCTGATGGCAGGCAGAATAAAATAGCAGAGAGAGAGAGACATATAATTATTCTCCTTTCTCCAAACTCATTCTTCACTATAAATATTCAGACTTGGAGGTTTATTATTTGAATAAATGGTGAAAATAATTAGTTATAATGATCTAGCAATAAGTATAAAATTAAAGCCTTAAAGTATTCAATTCTGCAAAAATAATCATCCATGGGAGAACAGTCTTTTAAAGATTCACTAATTGCACACTCTTATTTATTAAACCATCATCAATTAATGTTTTTGTCTATCATTTTATAATACACTTTCTAAAAAAGTTTCTAAGCAAATGACTGACATATCAAATATTGTTTAAAATCTGGAATGGGGAACTATGAATACTGCTTATGAAAACACATTTAAAAATAGCTCAAATGAGATGCTCTGGCTATTGTGGTACCTAATGTAGGACTAAAGAATACCTTACTTGCTTCATTACAACAGTGCCTCTGAAGAATACTAAACCTTTCCAAATGGTATAAAAACACTGCCAAGACAATCCTGTTATCATTAACAATAATAAAACAACTAAAAACAATTACTAAAATTAAAAAAAAAAAATCTCAGGCATAAAGACGTTAAAATGTGTGGTTATTATCTCATAATCTATTTCATTTTTATGTTTTTCTTCTGTTCAATTCTAGGACCTCCCAAATATACTGGCAACAAGGTATCACTCACCATTTTTTTTTATAAAGTCTTAAGAAGTACAAACTTCCAGTTGGACAAAATTGCCAAAAAACGTAAATCATACCAGTTCAAAAGATCGTTCTTGGAGGATTTTAGAAGGAAACAGACATAAAAAGCTTTTCTAACCACAGGCAGAAAGGGGAGGGGAATTTGTATATTTCTCAGGTATATACCCACCATAACTTTGGGGTTTTTGACGTTGTGTGGGAAAAAAATTTAGAAGCAGCTAAGATTAAAACATTTACATTTCAAAACTACAAGATCAGAAGCTATTATTTGATAGAATGTGAGACAGTCATAGAAAATGACCAATATGAAGACACACCTACAATGCTAACAAGGGAAAAGGAGAACAGCATCACAGCTCGGTAGTGACAGCACAGGGGAAGCGTCTGTATACTGGACTAGGACCAAAGGAGAACACGAACTAATGAAATACTGTGTTAGTGGCAGGACTCCTCTATTTTACTCAGTCTAGCTGGGTAACTTTAGCAGAATTTCTGCAATAAATTTTCTTTGGCAGAACAAATGGACTGACTTAAAAACACTACGCTCTTTAAGTGTCTTCATCTATAAAAGCTTCAACTACGTTCCCTTTCTCTGCTTTGCCACTAGAAAATACTCAAGCAAACTAAATGATACCATTAAGATTTTGGGGCTTTTTCAAGATAGTAAATGATTCAGGAATTGAATATGTAAGATCATTCCTTTAAGAAACATTTAGTGCCCAAGATGTATGAATGTCTTTATCTTCCCTCCATCCCCCAATGTAAACTGGTGACTTGCCAACTGGTCCCCACGTATATTATTCTAAGACAAGGCAGAATTTGAAAGAATAACCACAAGGAAAATATAAAAAATTATGTCACACATTCTGAAGATAACTTTATGCTTTACAGGGCTCAGAGACAAACAATTCACTGTAAACAACACTTCAAATTTCTACAAAGAGAATGATGTACTTTGTACTTTCTCTGGCTTTTCATGGCTTCAGATGCATATTAAATTTATATAAATATGATTTTAAGGTTTTGGATAGTTTTTATATAATACAGGAGATTCTTAGAACTGAAATGAATTATTTTCTAAAGTAAGCATACAGAAAAAAATAGGATAAACACAAATAATATTAGTGACAATTTGCCTAGGAGTAATTAATTCTTAAATCAGAATTCAGAATACTTTAATACAAGTTAGTTAGATGGTATGTCTAAAGATTTAATTTTGCCTTTATCCTTTTATTACACTTTATTGATTCTTTTACTACACTGAAATACTTTTTTTCTCATGGGATACTATTTTATTTCCTTTTACTTTTGTGGGCAGTTTGAGTTTGGTTCCACTGACAACTTGCAACCGGACAACTTTAAGCAATCTTATGTTGTCTTCCCAGTGACTGTGTAAGAAAGAAACTTAAAACTACCATTCACATTAAGAACAAGCCAAGGACAATATTTAATAAGCTTCTCATCATCTGTCTTCTCCCATATTCTACCTCCATATTTTGTGCTTCCTTTAAAGCCTCCCACTGCTTCTCGGTCCAAACCTTTCCCCTGTTCATTGGTCAATAAAGTTCTCTATGTCCTCTACCTCTTCCATGAATGTTTTTTCTCTTCTGGGTTTAACTGAAATCTGGCTCCCCCTGAAGGACCTAGCCTCCTCTTTAGCTCTTTCTAATGAGGTTAGACTCCAGGCCGTCCTTTGGGTGGGGTTCGGTGTCCTGGTGCAAAAAGCTCTGCTCCTCTGAGACTCAGATCATTCCACTCACCACCTTGTGTCCCCCTGCCATTATGTCTTAGTCACTGAATCATGCAGCACCCAGTCTGGTCTTCCTCTCCATCCCAAGATCTGCATAGTGACCTCACTGCATACCTACCTGTCTTTCCTACCTCCAATGGTCTTCTTTTTTACTCTCATGATCATATTCAGAAATACTCTACCTCTAAAAACATAAATTCTGTCATGCTATCCTCTGATCCCCAAGCTCTTTCTCTAGGCGATCTGGAACACCTTGACACAACCAGTTCACAAGCCCCTTCACTTGTTCGTGATCTACAAATACTTAACTGGTATTATGTGCTAGGCACTGAGCTACTGGCTCTCTACCGGCTTTACTTCCTTCCTTCCCTTCCTAGCTTAGACTCCATGGTCCATCACTTCAAGCACTCACTAGCATCCAGAAAACTTACCTGGCAAAACCTCAATCCTATGTGATTTCAACAATATCCCTTTGCTGTCCCAGTACTTAGCACATGGAATGCTATTAGAGAAGATCCTAAGTTTCACAGATTGGTGCCACTGTAAATTCAAGGTAAGGAACTTTAAATGGGCCCTCAGTACTCCCAGCAAGTTCCTTCTCCTGACGGCACCTTCTTCCATTCCCCACAGCACTATTTCAAATACCCATGTTCCTCTCAAACTGCTACTACTTCTGTCCTTAGTCTCAGTTTGTCTCCACATTTAGAGGCTAAATAGAAGACATCAGAATTCCCTCGACTTCTTGCCACCAAACTTCCAAACTCAGCTCCATCTGAATCCACTTTTTCCTCATGTTATAATGCAAAAAGAGTCCCCTTCTTTCATCCAGGGCTATTTTTTTCAACTCATGTTTCTAAAATCCCATGTTGATATACCGTTTCAGACTTTAATCTCTCTGTCCTCTGTATCATTAATTCTCCTCTATCACCCCTTTTCCATCAGCATTTAAATATGTTCAAATGTTTAAATAATAATAACCCTCTCACAACTCCACAACCCCTTTAGTAGGTAACAATCCTCTCTTCCTCTTCACAGCAAAAAGAATCCTAGAATACAGGCTCATGAGGATAGGATATAAATCTGTTCTACTTGTTGTTATATCCCCAAAGCCTAGCATAGTGATTATAATGGGCAATACAATAAATGTTAAGTGAACAAATGAATTAGAAACATTCTATTTGCTGCATCAATTTTCTTATAAATACTATTTAAATATGCTATAATCTGACTTCTAACCCACTGTATCCCTGTAAGTGTTCCTGATAAAGTTGCAAATGGTTATTTTATCATTAAATCAGATGGGACTCTGCTTGATTTCTTGGCATCAGTTGCCAGTTTTGATCATCACTCCCTTCCCTTAGGTTTTCCTACTTTTCTTGTGTATGTAACTCCATATATAACTGCTTTATCCACTTAAGCCTGTATCACAGGTATTTTTCTGTATTTTTAACCTTCCAAAGTATGATTTTTAGTAACTGCATAGTGTTTTTTTAAAATAAGTAGGTACAATAAATTACTGATCCATTCCCTTGTTTTGGACACTTAGGTTGTGTCCTCTGATCTAATCATTCATTCTCTACTACAGGAGTCTGGAACTAGACATACCTACCTCTTCTTCAGTAACTATCCTTATGATCTCTTATCTCTACCACACCTGGATTTGGAATGAAACTCTGTCTCCTTAATTCCCTTCTTGTTGCTGCCCCAAAGGACAAGCCCACAATGGTTCCCCTTCATCTGAAGTTTTACTGCTAATCACTATAGGAAAACATGAACTATTTATATATTTAGCATATACTAAGTTTAAAGCATTGTTTAAGTTTGAGGTAAGGCAGTGATTGGCACAAACACAGTCTCTGTTTTGAGCTTCATGGGCTTATACTGTCGGAAGAAAGATGAACTCTAATTATTAAGTAATTAATTAAAACTATGATAAGTACTAGAGGAAAACAATGAGACCTGTATACTGTGATTGGAGTGGGGGCACACGATGGTGGTCATGGTATGTTTAAGAATGCTTCTTTTCATTTAAATTGAAATCTAAAGGTTATGCAGCGGTTAGCTAGATAAAGGAGAGGAGGTGATGGAAAGTGCTGCATTTGCAAAGATGGGAAGCAGAATGGTGAATATGAAGAACTAAAAACAGCCAGCAAGGTTAAAGTGCAAATACCTAGGGGAGCACTGTGTGTACCAGATGTGGCTGGGCGATACAACGAGGCGGCAGGGGACAGATCACTGGGGCCTTGTAAGCTACATTAAAGATTCTTGTTTTTTTAAATCCCAAGAGTCATAGGAAACTATTGAAGACTTTTTTTTTTTTTGGAAGTATAATTGATGTATAATATATTAGTTTCAGGAGTACACCATATTGATTCCACAATTCTATACATTACTAAGGGCTCACACAATAAGTGTAGTCACCAAACAACATTATCACAATCTTATTGACTATATTTCCTATTCTGTATTTTTCATCTTCATGAATTATTTATCTTGTAACTGGAAGTTTGTACCTCTTAATCCCCTTTATCTATTTCACCTATCTCCCCACCCACTTTTCCTCTGGCAACCACCAATTTGTTCTCTGCATTTAAAGAGTTTGGTTTTTAGAGTCTACATATAAGTGAAATCACATGGTATTTGTCTTTCTCAGCCTGACTTATTTCACTTAGCATAATACTCTCTAGCTCCAACCACGCTGTTGCAAATGGTAAGATCTCATCCCTTTTATATGACTGAGTAATAGACCATTGCATATATGTACCACATCTTTATCCATTCATCTATTGAAGGACACTTGGGTTGCTTCCATATCTTGGCTATTGAAAATAATGCTTTAATAAACATAGGGGCACATGTATCTTTTCAAATTAGTGGGGTTTTTTTCCATAAGGAGTTAATATCCAAAATATATAAAGAACTTACCCCACTCAACACCAAAAAAAAAAAAAAAATCCAATTAAAAAAGAGGATTAAAAGATGATTTTAAAAAAAAAGAGGATTACAAGGGATTAAAAAATGAACAGAGGACCTGAACAGACACTTTTGCAAAGAAGACATATAGATGGCCAACAGCCATATGAAAAGATGCTCAATGAATCATCAGAGAAATGCAAATCAAAACCACAATGAGATATCACCTCATACCAGTCAGAATGGCTAGTATCAAAAATACAAGAAATAACAAGAAATAACAAGTGTTGGTGAGGATGTGGAGAAAAGGGAACCCTCATGCACTGTTGGTGGGAATGTAAGTTGGTGCAGCCCCTGTGGAAAACAGTACAGAGGTTCCTCAAAAAATTAAAAATAGAAATACCATATGATCCAGTAATTACACTATTTGGTATTTACCCTAAAAAACAAAAACACTAATTCAGAAAGATATATTGCAGACTTTTAAGTAGGAGGGTGCCATTAAATTTGTATAAAATCATTCTGGCTATAGTGTGAACAACAAGTTATAAAGGGTAAGAGTAGACAGAAGACCAATTAGGAGGCTACTAGAGAAGAGATGGTGGTGGCCTGGTCTATAGAGGGAACAGTACAAATGGTAAAAGTGAATGAATTTGAGATCTATGGGAGGGACCTGGTAGTCAACAGGACTGATGCTTGGATACTGTGAGTGTGGGAGAGAGAGATGTCAAGAATGACTCCCAGGTCCCAGGCCTGTATAATGTGGCAGACTGCAGTGTTAACCACTGAAATAGGCAACATCGGAGGAAAGACGAATCATTCTTTTTTTGTTGGCAGGCAGAAGTAGAGGTTAGAATTCCTGAGTTCAGTTTTGGAAATGTATTGATGTAGCTGAGAAACATCCAATAAAGGTCAAGAATATTAGAATAAAGGTCTGGCCTTTAAAAACTGAGGAGTTATTAATATAGAGATGGTTGTTTAAGTCATGGGAATAGCCAAAATTGCCTAGGGTAGAAGTACCATATGAAAAGAGAAAAGAGCCAATTTTTTTTTTTTTTTAAAGATTTTATTTATTTATTTGACAGAGAGAGAGACAGCGAGAAAGGAAACACAAGCAGGGGGAATGGGAGAGGGAGAAGCAGGCTTCCCGCTGAGCAGGGAGCCCGACGCGGGGCTCGGTCCCAGGACCGTTGGGATCATGACCTGAGCCAAAGGCAGATGCTCAACGACTGAGCCACCCAGGTGCCCCAAAAGAGCCAAGTCTTAAGGACCAGCTACATTTAAAGGTAGGGTGGAAAGGATAAACTGGCAAAAGAGCCATAGGAAAAAAAAAAAGCCAAAGAATAAAGAGGAAAACCAGAAGAATGAAATCATGGGCTCTAAGAAAAGAGTTTTAAGAGAGAGAGTGGTCATCAGTGTTAGATACCACTAAGTAATAAACAGCCTGAGAAAATTTCAAAAAACGTTCTGGGAAAGATGGAGGAGATAAAATTCAGATCACAGGTGGAGGAGAGACCCCCACCTACTGAAAAAGGAAAGAGAGAAGATGAACACCAATGTAGCTGAAGGAGTTCTCAACTGATGGTTAAAATTTTGTTCTGTAAAACAGGTGAATGCTGAACAGAGTGAATTTGAAGAGTCAAGAATCTAGGTTAAAAAGAAGCCTGTGAACCATGTGCTCTATTCTTCAATATATGAGGTGGAATGGGTGGGAGGCTGGTAGAAGATTATCAAGCATAAGAAGAATGGGGAAACAGAGCCAGATTGCACGAGGCCCAAAGGAGTCCACATTTCTACAACAAGTTGGGGGCAGTAGCAATCTGGAAGTGGCAACATAAAGGAAGAGTGGTGGCACTTAAGGAGCATCCAACCTTGAGAGATTAGCATGTGAGAAAATAAACAGCTACCATTAGAGGTAACTCCAAGGGAAGGAGTATCCCCAGGTAAGAATCAGGTTTTCATTAAGGCAATGAGGAAGAGTATTAGGAGAAGACAGAAGGATATGGGAGGGAGAGAAAGAAAGAATGGAAGGTTAAATGAGCAGAAAAAGAACACAATATATCATGGGGATGAGGGAGTGGAAGAGGGAAGATGTGGGAAGAAGGAGGTAGTTATTCTTTGGACACTGCCCGTGGAAGGCAAGGAAGAGAAAACAAAAGTAACAAAGCAAGTTAGAGAGATCCCAAGTTCTATGACAGAATCCCAGGTCTAGAAGTCCTGCTCCCTTTTTAGGTAGTAAATAGAAGCGCACTTCTCTGGATGTGTTTAATATCACTGATGCTATGAATTAAGTTTCTGTTGGGTTCACTGTATATTCATCATATTGGGCATTCATAAGCCTCTGTCCTGTACATGTTTATGTTGGGGCACAACCCAACACATTCACAGTAATGACAAAATCCCTTAAATAAATACACTTCATTCAAAAGTTACGTCTTTGGTAGAAGCTCATAGATACAGAATTTTTAAAATAGTTGTTTAGAAAAAGAAAGGTACTGCTTTATGGTCATAGTGAATACACTCAAAGTTTCTGTTCAATTTCTTCTGGGTAAAAGCTGCCCAGTTTTGCCACAACAACACATTTTAAAACCTTCACTTTATGTTTTAGAGTCTACATGCCATCAAAATATCTCAAATACCTGCATCATAGTATCACAGAACTTTTTCTCTGCACAGAAGAGACTTCAGGGCAGAGGCCGCCAACCTGTGGACTTCAGAATGTTAGGAAGCTGTCGACCTCATTTGAGGAGATCTGCAAATCCATACCCGTGTCAAGCACTATTTTCAGCCTGAATAAATAATGTTTCGTGCCTATATATAATTTTGAAATATATGTAAATATTTTCAAGATTTTGAAGGATATTACAATTCAATCTTCATATTCAAAAGGGTTGGGAAAGCCCTGTCTTACGGATTGTCTTATTTCACCTGCCAGTCTACACGGCCTGACAGACTGCTATCCAGCTGCAATCATGAGATGAGGTCATTTATTCACATAAATGGCTGGAACATTTTTCGTAACAGTAAGTAGACCTCTGTGTGAGGAAACTCGCTACATTTTAGACAGCTCTCATTTTGACAGACATACTTTCTTCCCTAGAACTTCTAACGTTCTAGACTTACTCAGAAGTAGTCTCATCCACTTTGTACGTGAAAGCCCCTGAAATACTCGAGAGAGTTACTGCCTCCTTCCTAGGACTTTACTCTCATACCCTGTCCCTCAGTCAGGGAGGTGACATGGTTCCTCATTCTACCACTCTCCTCCTGCCCCCCCTTGGCACATGCCCATTTGTCAATGCCCCTCTTAAAATGCCAAGCACAGGACAGCACACCAGATTTGTTCTGCCTATGGGAACACACAGCAGACCTATTACATCCCCTAAATGAGACACCAGGATCGTTAAAACCTTGCCATCAGCTAAAATACTTAGCACTTAAGCCAGGTCTCTCCCACCTTGTTTTAGGACATTTCAGTTTTTGTAGTCAACTGTCCATTAAATCCTATCTTGCTTCTATGGGACCATTATCCCAGTCTTTTAAGGTCTTTCAGAATCTTCCTTCTTTTTGCCGTCTAACATATTAGCTACTTCTCCCCAATTTTATGTCATTTGTAAATTGATGAGAGGGTTCATTCTACAGTGAAACTTACTCATTCTTGGCACTTAAATGATCTTCTCTTGCTTAAATGACTAATGACATTACATTAGGAAGAACATTTTTATATTTAGTATATCATTTACATAATTCAAGACATTTTCCATTAACGATTATTCTATGCTTACCTGGCAATAGCTCTGATGAAATCTAGAGATACTGTGCATTTGTATTTTGGTCCATCAAGCTGATCATCATGGCCAACCAGGGTTAATAGCTGAAGGGTCACTAGAGAGGTAATCTAAAAATAAGAAAACATTTTTATGAGCTGTTTTGATGAGATAACATGATGCCCTCATTTCTAAAACATTTTATAGTTCCTTTGATAAAGATATATAACTGAATTCATAAGAATAACTGCAAAGAATATAACTTTGAAATTGGTATACACAAATGTGTCATATGCTTAAATTCCTGGTTAAACTAACAACCAGTCTTTAAGGACTCCACTAGAGACAGCTTTGTTTCATTAATGACTCATAACTGCTAATCTTTAAAAACTACAAAGAAAGCACATTCCTTCTGTACTCAGGAATTTATGGAGTTTCTATCTTAACACTTCAGAATATCAAATCTGCACTCCCTTGAGAATTGTGCAGTTAAAATGTGGATGTGGGCCTTTTTCAGAGTTGGGTAACTGGTTAGATGAGATAAATACATCCTTCAGACCTGGGCTTAGTCTTGATTACCAAATGGGTAGTCAGGAAAACACCAAAAGGATTAATACTAGCAAAACTAAAAGTGCATTTTAACAAGTCAAATCAAAATATAACTTCACATTCATAAGCCCAAGAAAAGTATTTTTTTAAAGATTTTTTATTTATTTATTTGACAGAGAGAGACACAGCGAGAGAGGGAACACAAGCAGGGGGAGTGGGAGAGGGAGAAGCAGGCTCCCCGTGGAGCAGGGAGCCCGATGCGGGGCTCAATCCTTGACCCTGGGATCATGACCCCGGTCGAAGGCAGAGGCTTAACAACTGAGCCACCCAGGTGCCCCAAGCCCAACAAAAGTATTATGTATGCTAATATCCAAGCAAGAAAGTTGATCCAAGAGCTGGAATTCTTTGAGCAGCCCATTCTCTTTTCCCAATTTCTTTCCCCATCCTTCACCCCCCCAATTTCTTATTCTCATCTCCTAGATAACAGGAGAAGAGGTCAGCAATGCCAACAAGAAAAGATAAGGAGACTTGCTTTGTGGCAATATAAGGGATAAGAGTTTTTAAGTCTGTAATACCTAATCACAAGTCTTAGGAATTAAAAATATTCATTTAATTTGAGACTAATACTTTGCAGATGCTCAGTAAAACATTCTATAAGTGATTAAAAACAATAATAGCAGTAATGACTTGCTTTGTACCAAGTACTCTATACACAGTATCTCATTTATTCCTCAAAACCTTAGAAGGTGCACATTATTACTCACGTTATAGATGAGCCTTAAAGGTATTAAATAACTCTCCAGATCCTAGGGCTGGTAGGTGGCTTAGCAAGATTTCAAACCTAGAGTCCCTACTCATCCTACTACAGTACACAGACTCCATTCCCTCCCATTTTAAAGAGAAAAGTGTTATGCAGTGTTCAGTCAGCTGTCATTACTTTATTAACAAATTAAAAAATGAACAGATGGTAGATTCCACAGTATTTTATATACAGAAAATTCTATATTTAGCAAATATGAAGCATTTTTGCTAATTAGAAAAACATTTTGTGTTAATATACCAAATATGAAGCTCTGCACTCAAAAAGCTATGACTTTAATTTCTAATTCAATATCACAAATTATGTTATGCCTTGAAACGTTTTTTATGGATGTGTGTGTTGAAAAGAGTTATGCATTCTGCAGCTGTCGTACACTATTTTACAGGTCTATTAGAACAAGCTCATTTGTAGGGTTGAAATCTTACAATCTCCAGTTTTTATCTATTTCATCTATCGAAATTGACAAAAAAGCATTAAAATTCTCCCACTGTGAGGAGTCTGTCCTTTTCTTTTTGTGATTGTTAGTTTTTGCATGCACTTAAAACCACTGTGTTTTGCTGGTAAATTAAACCTTTTCATTACTATCTAATGGTCGCTTTCTTCAGTAATGCCTTTGCCTTACAATGTATTTTTTCTAATATTAATATACCTATATCAACATTCTTTTAGGTGATAATCTTTTTTCCTTTTTCAACATCTTATTTTCAAATTTTGTATTTTCTTAACTTTAGACAGTTCTCACGTAAACAACATGTAGTGGAATTATCTTTTTATAGCCAGTCTGACAATCTTTACCTTTTAGTTAGACTATATGCTCCATTTGCTTTTATTGTAATGATATTCTAAAATTTTATTTCTACCATTATGTCAACTTATTTGTTTTTATGTGCCTTTCTTGCCTTTTTTAAAAAAGATTTATTTATTTGAGACAAAGAGCGAGCGAGAGCACACATGTGCACAAGTGGAGGGAGGGGAAGAGAGAGAGAATCTTCAAGCAGACTCCCTGCTGAGCGCAGAGCCTGACGATGGGCTGGATCCCAAGACCCCAAGATCATGACCTGAGCCAAAATCAAGAGCCAGATGCTCAACCAACTGAGCCACTCAGGCAACCCTCTTTCTTCCCTTTTACTGAACTGAATTATAATACTTTTCCATTCTATCATTTGTTCTACTATCTTGGAAGTAGTTATATACTCCAGTTCTAATTTCTGTTTTGATTTCTTCTTTGGCCCCTAAGCTATTTTAGAATTCTTTAATTTCCAACTCATTAAGTTTTTCTAGTGTTTTTAAATTTGGAGATTTTGGGGAGCGGGGGTGGGAGGGAGGTGCTGGAAATCACAGGATGTGGTCTGTATACTAGCAATCCTTTGAAATTTGCTGAGACAGCTGGGTTGCCCAGGAGGAAAGAAGAATGCACAGAAACCTGAATATCACTGTGACAAAGAGTGAAACTGACCACGGCAGTCACCCTGCCTGTCCTGCCTGCCAGGCCCCTTCCCTCTTTGTCCCCAAAATGTCTCTAGCTGATGGCAACTGAGCACAAAACATGCCCACAAAATGTGATGACCTCACACCAGGCAAAAAGATTGGAATGAGATAAGAGTCTTCTCTCTTACTTACTTAAGTACCTATATAATATACCCTCCATTTTGTCTCTTTGCCTGCAAAACTTAAGATATTTACAATGTGGCTCTTTACTGAAAAAGTTTGCCAACCCCTCCATTAGAAAACTGCTAGATTCAGATAATTAATTCAACCAATGTGGAAATAAAGATGCTCACCGACTTGCCCAAAGTGATAATGACGGGATAGTGCCAGAAACTCAATTGGCTAGGATTTAGCTTTCCTAACAACTCAGAACTTTTGAAAATCATAACTAAACTGTGATCACAGCTAAGAGAGCTAACATCTAATGAGCTGTATTAGACTCTTGCCTGAAAAAAAGTACGTGTTGAACGAATGGGGATGATCTGTAAAAAAGGAAGCATTCAAGAGAACAGACTTGGCAGTGTGCCTCCAGCAAGAGGACTAAAGGGCCTTGCCCATTAACTTGGAAAGCTGAGTAGGTGCTCACTGTGGAGGTGGAGTTGTTTAGCTGTTACTCAAGGTATTAAGATCATCCAATAATCTCTTTCCCACTCCCACTCCTGAACCTACTCTGATTCCATGCTTAATCTTCTCATTTCAGAGAAGAAGGAACATGCAAAGTTAGGAAGACCTATCTTCTTCCACTTACTACAATTCAGATTAGTCACTTCAACAAATTGAGACTCAATTTTCAAAACTAAAAATCAGAATAATAATAAACCAACCATGTAGTATGTTCTAAGTATTTATGAGATAACCAAAAATGAGCAGAAAGTCAAGGTACTATTTCAATGCCTGGCACAGAGGAATTGCTCAATAAATCATACCTATTAAGAAATCAGTATTTTAATTCTGAGTTTATTGAGCTGATCATTAAACTTAAATATCGTATCTGCTTAATAATTTTTTCAGTATCTAGTCTGCTTAACAATATTTATCAATGAACTGGCATTCTGGCTTACACATTTGTCTCCTGAGATTTGACCAGTATAATTAATTCTAATCATATTCCTGAGATGCTGACCACCTCTAGGAAAATCTACAAAACCAAAAACCTATGAAAAACCTAAAAGCTAATGGCCAGTTCCTGAAGGGCCCGCCCAAAACAACAGCTCTAGAGTCCTGACTGTGCAGGCTACACCACAAGACCTTATCACTGCTGCCCCCTAAGCTGAGCTCTCACTTTTGTTTAATTTTCCAAACTGTGACATGAAAATTTTAAACTTGGGGCGCCTGGGTGGCTCAGTTGGTTAAGCAACTGCCTTCGGCGTAGGTCATGATCCCAGGGTCCTGGGATCAAGCCCCACATCGGGCTCCCTGCTCAGAGGGGAACTTGCTTCTCCCTCTCCCTCTGACTACAGCTCTGCCTACTTGTGCTCTCTCTCTGTGTCAAATAAATAAATAAAATCTTAAAAAAAAATTTTTTTTTAAACTTGTTTTTAGTACTTGCAGATAACATGAGTTCTAGATGTGACACTAGTGTGTTTGATTGAAGTCCATAAACACAAACTGTATCTGAAGGGACATCAACTCCTTTATTCAAATAATTATATAAATTATTATAAGTGATAAGAAAAGCTGAAAAAATGGCCAAAATTAATAAACTCTGGAAACTTAGTAATCAGGCACAGATTTTCTGTGGGGATAAAAATTGTTTGTCAACAAATTTCCATTTACCTCTTAGAGAGCCTTTGTTAAAGGGTGGACATGAGAAAAGAGCCAAAGTTTAAGGCATCTTCTACGATTATTATAAGAATGGAGCATCAGATAATGAAGTGAAATGAAAAACTGAAAGCTCCCTTCAATACGCAGCACAGAATTAAGTGCTTCTTTATACCACCGTCATTTTAAAAACTTTTACTGGATTCACTGACCTCACCCCTAGAAGCACTTGTGTTTAGTACCTGCCCAGCTTCTTACGCCACACTTCAGAAGAGATTCACCTCAGGCATCACAGGGCCTTCATATCAAGAAAGTAACATCTAGACTTTTACTAGAAACTAATCATGGATCTCTTCTCAAATTAAGCTAAAAATGAATAGTATTTGTTTTATAATGACCTACTATATATAACATTTTAAAAATTCATTAGACAAATATTTATTGTATACGTAGTACGGATCAACCATTTTGACATATATGCTAGGTATCTTCTAGTCCATAAAATTACAAACGGTACACCCCTTCTTTCCTAGGGGTTGCCCCCAAATAATATAATGGTGTTTACAGGTATCAAAATTGGTATGTATTACAATAGGGATGTAAAAAGAATATTTTTTAATCATTACCTTTAATTTTTGAAAGTTTAAGAACAGGTATTATTAGGTGAAAAGTAAAAAGACCTTGTTTTCTTGACTGATTTTGAATTAGATAGGAATTAAAATGAAAAGAGTCAAATAGGTAATTAAATCATTTCAATCCCATAAAATTCCTTCACATTTTCACTGGAAATGCAAAGAGGAAAATGAAATGATAGAAATGGGAATCCAGGTGATACAAAATCAAAGAGAATCCAAAGTAGCCTACAGCTGGCACAGATTACTGCTATTTTCTAAATGAAGTTATTTCTGTTGTTAGTATTTTTACCTCATCCCATGAAGATATAAGGAAAGTAAAACTGATTCAAGGCAAAAATGATTTCATAAGCTAGTAAATGCTTTCCTTAGTAACATTTTATATGCACATATGAGTAAAGTTAATGAATGGTAAAAAAAAATTTCAACTTATTCAACATTTTTATAAAAAATAAGAGCTTCCATTTACCTAGTGTAGGAGTTAAAGTTCAATGAAACAAAAATGATTAAAATTAAGTTAGTTGTTAAAAATGTGTGAAATAAGGGCACCTGGGTGGCTCAGTCGTTAAGTGTCTGCCTTTGGCTCAGGTCATGATCCCGGGGTCCTGGGGTCAAGTCCCGCATCGGGCTCCCTGCTCGGCGGGAAGCCTACTTCTCCCTCTCCCACTCCCCCTGCTCGTGTTCCCTCTCTCACTGTCCTTCTCTCTGTCAAATAAATAAATAAAATCTTTAAAAAAAAACAAAAACAAAAGTGTGAAATAGTGATGTGCCCATCAAATGAGGTCATCTGTAAAACACTTAGCACAGTGCCTGGAACACAGTATTTAGTAATATAAGGTATTATTTATATTATTACTACCTATTAGCATTATTTTTCAATTTCAAATTTAATGAGTTTTTCTAACAGCTCATTAATTTATTTAAAACTATATTATTTTATTTGAAAACACTGAATTTCCTATAGCTTTCTGAATAATATACCATGCTTGACTTGTTTAGAAACATGAAGTAAAACCTAAAACTATCTGCAGGCTAAAAATATCTGTATTAAAAATATAACAAATTAAAAATTATATGGCAGTTTGGACCCAGCTGTAGAGAAAATTAAGGAACATGAGAACAGTTCTGAAGAAATTAACCAAAATGCAGAGTACAGAGATACAAAGAGGGAAAATATGAAAGAGATGACTGAACATATTTCTAATCAAAGATCTAGAAAGAAAACAGAGATGGACAAAAGGGGGCACAAGCAGTATCTGAAGAGGTAACAGATGGGAATTCATTTGAGGAGATGAAAACACCAAAGCACAGAATTAAAGAGCTAAATAAATCCAGAGAAGGAGGAATCAAAAGAAATCCACACCTAGACACATCATAGTGAAAGTGTAGCCCACAAGAGGAGTTCTTAAAAGTAGCTAGAGAAGAAAACACATTACTTTCCAACAAGTGGCAGTTGGACCTACAGATTTCTTAAGAACAATGAAAGCCATAAAATAGTGAAAAGATAGCTTCAATGTACTGAAGAAAATCACTGTTAACTCAGAATTGTACACCCAGAAAAAAACAATCTTTTAACACTGAGGATGAATTAAATGCATTTCCAAACTAAGAACAATCAAAGGTTTGCTACCAAGAGATCCCTACTCAAGGAAATTACTAAAATGTACTGCCCGGTAAAGGGGAAGGCATCCCATTAAAAGGTGAAATGCAAGAAGGAATAAAGAATGAAGAGAGTAGAAAATACGATGGTAAATCTAAATGGATGTGCCTGCAGAAATGATAACAATAATGTATTATGGGTTTAAAAATAAGAGTAAAGTGCACAATACCAGTAATATATAAATTGGGAGTACAGAAAATGAAGTTAAAAATGTTCTAAGGTCCCATGGTATCTGAAAAAATACTAGTACTTACTAAATTTTGACTTTGATAAGTATGAATGTTCTAATTTTTAGAGTAACAACTAAGAGGACAGAAACAAGAGTATGTACTTCTAAATTAGTAGAGGAAAAACTGAATTATAAAAATAATCAATCCAAAAGAAAGAAACAAAAATAGAAAGTATAAAATAGATATAAACAAAATTATACTAGTAATTATATTAAAAGTAAACTAATTGCTGAAAATTAAAAACAAAGATTGCCTGAAAAAAAATAAATCCAACTATATACTGTTTAGAAGAGATACCTCGAAAACAGAAGAATATGGGAAAGTTAAAAGTCAAAGGACAGAACGAGATATGTCAAATACCAACTAAATGGTATATCAACACAGATAAAACAGATTTTAAAAGAGATTTAAAGAAAGGTTCACTTAGGCGCCTGGGTGGCTCAGTTGGTTAAGCGACTGCCTTCGGCTCAGGTCATGATCCTGGAGTCCCAGGATCAAGTCCCGCAGCGGGCTCCCTGCTCAGCGGGGGGTCTGCTTCTCCTCTGACCCTCCCCCTGCTCATGCTCTCGCTCTCTCTCTTTCTCTCTCTCAAATAAATAAAATCTTAGCAACAAAAAAAGGTTCACTTAATAATGACAACATGCATGCCCAGTACTCATCTCTCTTACAAGATGGGTTGCTTGAGATCTTTACTATGAAGGGATGAGACACAGCAAAGATCAACAGCAGGAATAACAGGGGTCTTTGGAGGAAGAGTACACACCACTGAACATCAAGACAAACTTGTCATCCTTCCTATTTTGGAAGCAGGTAGGAATCATGATGAGAAAGCAGGCCGAAATTTTAAGAAGGATATATAGAAAAGAATTAACACAGTTTCCTACGGCAAAATACATTCATTAACTTCAATCTTTTCTGTTTTTCTGTAAGGGATTCATTTGCTAAAGTACGTTAGTAATAGTCATTTGAAACTCACATTAATCTTATTATTAAACGCAGGTTTCTTTAGTAGTTTCCTTTTAAAACAGAAGAAAACATTAATTACCTTTTTACTCTGCCAGTGGCGCCTCCTTGTATTTCTTATAACTTCTACTTTGCTGAGATTCAAATACTCTCATATATTTAATCCTTTAACTCAAATTGTATGCTAAATTATTCTTATATATTTTTTCATAAAGAAACACAAAAATCTGTCTTAAGTTAGAATTTCAAGAATATTTTTGGATAGCTTACTTTTATTACTTTTATCACATTAGCTTCAACAAAATTCTAAAGGCAGTTAAGTTGAACTAGATAGTCCCTTAAAGTCACTACTAGAATTCCATGGATAATCATGTAAATTGTGCGAAGGATACAGTATCACTTTAAGACAGAGCAGTCAAAAGGCATTTCCAAACTATTACTAAGATGGCTGCTCAATTTGGGAAGGGGGAGGAGGGTATGATTTAGGAAGAGCTAATACACAAAAAAATCTAAAACCAAAATGAAGTAATTAAATTAGGGTGTGATTTTCAAATTAAAAATTACTAATTTCAGAGATTTTTTTTTATTCCTTGATCTTACCATATGAACAAAAACATACAAATAGAGTTTTAGAGAATACGACATAAAGCAATGTACAAATGTACCAACAATTTAAAAGTACTCTGCGAGTTTATTAAAATATTGCTAGAATAAAACTGAAAAAAATCATGTACAAAGATTAACTTGTAGCATGAACATTTTGGATCTCAAACATATTAACTCATACCTAAATGAAAACTTGCAGAAGAAAATATATGAATCTTTCGGAAAATTATTTCTATACACGTGTAAGTTCAAGAATATCTACCCTCCTCAGGACTGTTCTGGGAGTGTCTGTTAATCCACCTCTTAGAGCTAGATGTAGTCCTATACTTAGTCATTAAAATGGTGGAGGGAGCAGAGGAGGGGTGAAGGGAAGGGCTTTTTGCTAGTATCTCCACATCTAGAAGACCCTTTTAGGTTATAACCGTAGGTCTGTATATGCGTTTTTATGAAGTACCTGTGTTTGTCGTGGACAAGGTTCATTATTTTGTAACATCTAAGCTTTTTGGATGCCCTGAGGTGACGATGTATGATGAAATGTACAGCTAGCAAATTAAACAATTTATAAGTTTCTTTTTGTTATTGATAAGAAAGAAGCATCCTGGACATGGAATTGTTAAGCTGTCTCTGAGAAATGTCAGGACTTATAAGGTTGGCAGCAGAGGGGCAGAAGGAAGTGTAGAAGGAGAGATGTATGCGGATGTGTTCTTATTTACATTGTAATGATAACTGTTAATGTGTGTGCGTCTCTTTGGTTGTACGATAGGAATACATTAAGTGATTCAATGCAAACATACCTCCTTGCTAATATCTGCATAGTACAGACTGGATAATGAATTCTTTTAGAAGCATTACATGTTGTGTACTCTGTTACTTTATGTCTCCGTTTTAAATTGAACATTAAGCGAATGCAGTATTTTAATTGTAACTCTGCCAATATCTTTATCTAGAGGCCTGTTGCCATTTTTGTCTTTTAGGAAATTTTTGTTGCCAAGAAAGGCAGGATTACATTTTTTTTCTTTCAGATGGAGTTGTATTCTTGGTTATCAAAATACTCTTAGTTTGGGGACTTTGAAATGGTAAATATTCATGGTGTGTGAAAAAGCATGATACATAACTGTACGATCTTCATTACATTAAAATGCTTCCTTGTGTAGATACACACATGGGACCTAGAAGTCAAACTGTAAACTGCTCCTGAGTATGGATGACTTTGTTCTTTGTTTCTTGGGTTTTTCAGTTTCCTTTTATGCACGTTAACTTTTAAAAAATAAAAATTTTACAACCTAAAAAAGAATATCTACCTTCCTCTCCATTAGCCAATTCATAAAAATTATCTAATTTTTATTTCTAATTGCATATTCATGAAACTTTTTAGAGCACTTCCTGAGCTGCTCTAAGTACTGTGCATCTACTGATATACTTGTTTGCCCAACTTAAAATGTTCATGATAACATAATGAAATCATATCTCCAGGCTGGCATTAATACCTAAATATTTTGATATGATCAGTGGAAATATGGCAGAAGTCTCTAGACGGTGAAGGTACTTGGGACCAAATTCATTATATATACAGTGTCCCGGTTCTGTGTGGGTACATGTGCATGCATAAGGTAGAGGTGGGATGATAGTCGTTCTCATCTGCCACAGCAACCAATCCTGTTGTTAGAGTCATTCCCATTGGTAAGGCCCCAAATGCAAGAAGTTATTCTGAGTAAGGCTCTGTTTCTAGCAAAGAAGAATAAACTGGAATATACTGCAGTCAATAAAACTAATGTCTTAAAAGGATTTAATCCTGATTGGGGATAAATTCCCTAAATAATGGTAAAATATACTTGAATATTCTGGAAAAAATGTTAGCACTAATTTACAGAAGGTTTCTCATGCAATTGAATTACCCTTGAATATTCTGTATAAACAAATACTAACAAAGAGCCTAGAAAGTAGGGCTAGAAAGAAAATATAAAAAATAAAATTAAATTAAAATACAGGAGAACTTCTGGTCCAGACAAGATGGAATAGATTCATATTTACTGTTCTTCCCTGGACAACTATACACCCTGGAAATAACCTAAGAAGCCAAAGGAGGACTCTGAAAGGTGGAAAGAGGAAGGTAGACTACTTAGGGACCCAGGACTGGAGGAACAACATAAAAGCAGGGAGTCCTGTGATTCTCCACACAATAGCACAAAGTGATCCAGGCCTAGCATCCCCTAATTCCCAATCCAGAACAGAAAGCTCCCCAGGTAGGCTTATTCCTCCCTGGACTGAACACAAATCCTGCCCCCCACAAAGCTGGCACTTGTGAGTTCTATGTCTCAAAACACTACCCTTCATGAATAAAGTAGAAATAAAGACATTCTTAAATAAGGGAAAACTAAAGAATCTGTCGTTAGCAGACCTACCTTTAAAACATGATTAAAGGAATTTCTTCGAACAAAAAGTAAATGGTAGAAGGAGGAACCCTGAGTTCCAAGAAACAAGACAGAACAGTGGAAAGAGGAGAAATACAGATAAATCAAATAGACTATCTCCTCATGAATTTTCTAAATCACATCTGATTAAAAACTATACCACCACCTGACACTCAAGACAATATCAAAACCACAACGAGATACCACCTCACACCAGTCAGAATGGCTAAAATTAACAACTCAGGAAACGACAGATGTTGGCGAGGATGCGGAGACAGGGGAACCCTCCTACACTGTTGGTGGGAATGCAAGCTGGTGCAGCCACTCTGGAAAATAGTATGGAGGTTCCTCAAAAAGTTAAAAAATAGAGCCATCCTATGACCCAGCAATTGCACTACTAGGTATTTATCCAAAGGATACAAACATAGTGATTTGAAGGGGCACATGCATCCCTTACATGTTTATAGCAGCAATGTCCACAATAGCCAAAATATGGAAAGAGCCCAGATGTCCAACAATGGATGAATGGATAAAGAAGATGTGGGGTGTGTGTGTGTGTATACACACACACACACCCCCACACACATATATATATATATCTTGGAATATTACTCAGCTATCAAAAAGAATGAAACCTTGCCATTTGCAACAATCTGGATGGAACTAGAAAGTATTATGCTAAGTGAAATGAGTCAGTCAGAGAAGACAAATACCATATGATTTCACTCATATGTGGAATTTAAGAAACAAAACAGATGAACATAGGGGAAGGGAAGGAAAAATGAAATAAGATGAAAATTGAAAGGGAGGCAAACCATAAAAGATGCAGAACTCTAGGAAACAAACAGGGTTGCTGGAGGGGAGGTGGGTGGGGGGATGGGGTAATTGGGTGATGGGCATTAAGGAGGGCACTTGATGTAATGAGCACTGGATGTTATATGCAACTGACGAATCACTAAATTCTACCTCTGAAACTAAAAAAAAAAAAAAAAAAAGGCCAGAAAAAAATAAGTGGATGAATCTTAAAAAAAAAAGAAAAGAAAGCAAGTGGGAAAGCAAAGGGATCTGAATGGAAGTAAGATTACCATACTTCACAGGAAGTGGTAAAACACTGACATCACTTATAAAACAAATATCCAATTATTACCTAGCAATTGCACCACTGCGCATTTATCCCAGCAAACTGCATGTTCACACAAAAACCTATACATGAATGCTCATACAGCTTTATTTATAACAGCCAAAAACAAAACTATACAAAAACAAAACAAAGAATGGGAGAGCCCAGATGTCCTTCAAGGAGTGAATGGTTAAACAAACTGTGGTACATCCATATCATGGAATATAACCCAGCAATAAGAAAAAGAATGAACTATGACACATGCAACAATTTGGATGAATCTCAAAGGAGTTAATTATGCTGAGTGGGAAAAGGCAATCTCAAAACATTACATACTAATAATTCTGTTTATAAAAATTCTTTTTTTAAAGATTTTATATATTTATTTTACAGAGAGAATACAAGCAGGGGGAGCAGCAGAGGGGGAGAGGGAGAAGCAGGCTTCCCGCTGAACAGGAGCCCCATGTGGGGCTTAACCCCACAACCCCAGGATCATGACCTGAGTCGAAGGCAGACGCTTAACCGACTGAGCCACCCAGGTGCCCCTAAAACAATTTTGAACTGACAAAACTTTTAGAGATGGAGACTGGTGGTTGTCAGGGATTGGCAGAGGGAGCGGGAAAGAGGTGTGTATGGTTATAAAAACATTGTGGTGAGGTCACTGGTCTGTATCTTGACTATAGTGGTAGATATACAAACCTACACATGGGATAAAATTTCACATAACCAAGTATGCACAGACATACACAAAAATAAAGATATATAAAAGTGGGAAATTTGAATAAGATCAGTGGATTGCATGAATGTCAAACTCCTGTTTGTGACACTGTAGTTTTGTAAGATATAACCTTTGGGGGAAATTGAATAAAGGGCATAGAGGAAGAGCCCCTATTATTTCTTACAATTGCATGTGAATCTACAATTACCTCCCCAAAAAAGCTTATTTAAAAAATAAACACACAAGATCCAATAAAATAAATACACAAGAAAAAAATTTCTAACGATGTATAGTGAAAAATATTATCTAGACTTACTATGGTGATCATTTCATAGTATATGCAAATCTCGATTCCTTGTGTTATACACCTGAGACTAAGATAATGTTATATATCAATTATACCCCAATAAAAACATACATACATACAGTGATAAAATACACAAAATACAGAGGGCTTTGAGAAAGACCTTATAAACTGCCAGAATAAATTTTTTCTCAAAATGTTTAAGTACCTATGAAGTTACAAATATCTACCTGTAGAAATAAAAACATTTTTTGACTCATATTTACAGGGATTTAAAGAAACTACTTGATAAAATATTGCTTAAAATGGGCAAATTAGAGATGGTAATTATTTCAATACTGATACGTTACTGTGGTGTGGCTACGTAGATTTTTAAAAGCATACAGATTACAGATTTTCTTACTGAAAGCCAGATGATTAGTTATGACTTATGGTTCAGCCGCAAAGCATTTGTAGCTGCTGGTTTCATGCTCTGAGCCCATAAAGGTCTCACAAAGTTGCTACAAACCTGTGACTTGTACAACTTATTTCCTCTAGAACATATGATTATAGCAAAACTATTATTATGTAAATCCCAGCCTGATTGTTCCACATTTTCCCAAAATTTACTTTTTATTTCTATTTCTTAAAACTGTGAAAGTTTTTTGTTTGTGTGGGGGCTATTTATGCTTCAATATAAAAATGACTACAAGATAAAATTCTGAGCTAGTCTATCAGGTCTGAAAACCTTGGAGATCAATGCCTCATTTTACGGATGAGAAAACAGACATCATAAAAGGATGAATGGCATTATCAGTCCCTGGTCAGTCACCCCAAACAAATATGTTGAGGCACTTTAGCAGATGTTGCAAAATTATTTAATCCAAAAGTCCCAGTGAAAGAGAATACATACAACATGTACACCATGTTAGAGGTTTACAAAAAAAAATTTGAGTTGTAATAATAAATTTTAAATTAAGCACTTAATCTTAAGAATGTTTAACACATTAAAAATGTTTAGCCAAAATAATGTCTCACTTTGGGTGCTGATGAATATTAGAAGGTGGTCTGCCAAACCTATTAACTACTGTGCTAAAGACCCCAGTCAGTGTTTTTATCTTTTCTTCTAGTGTCCCTCAAAATTCCTGAGAATGACACATATGTAACCTGGCATTCCTTCCTTCCTTCAGGATCTAGCAGAGGATATGGACAAAACATGAGGGGGGGTGGGGAGGGGAGAGCTATGGGACTGGTTAATATTAGAGACCATGGGTAACAGTGGTATGAGGACTGGAATTTATTATTGAGTCCAAGCTCTATAGATCAGATACAGACATTGATAGATCTAGATCTCAAAATTACAGATAGAGACACTGGGTAGGCATTTTAATGTCTTCAGTCCTCACAAGAACCCCACCATGAATTAGGTACTATACATAAACCTTTTTTTCCAAATGAAGAAACAACCTCAAAGAGGTTAGTAAATGTTTAAGGTCACTGAGCTAACAGTTCTAAGAGCAGCACTGAATTTGAGTACCATCTAAATCCAAAGCCAATATTCCTTACACTACCCCAAAAGGGAGCTGCAGAATACAGGAAGAGATACCTTTGTTGGGACAGACTAAAGAAAGCTTTACGGAAGAAGTGAGTAAAATGACAACTCTGGAAGCATTACACGCTGAAAGGGGGTTAGAAACCCAGCAGCAAAGACACTGCAGACAAAACAAAGACCTTAATGAAACTGTAGCAAAAGGATAAAGAAATATCTCAACATAGGCAAATGTCCTGCGCCAGGGATACAGGTAATAGCCTTGAGAATAATCAACAATCCTGTGAACAAAATTATCAGATGTGAGGGGTGTGATGTCACCAAAGTAAAATATTAAAGTGGAATTTACTAACCTAATGAAATGTTAACTTTCGTAAATTAGACTGCACACTAGATATAAAATTACTGTTTTTAAGGTTTAATTTTTAAAAGACAATTTAAAGTGGGGAAAAGCATGATTTCTTAAAACCTGAAATTACATAACACTAAAAATGGTATTATAAAGCAAAATTTCTCACACATTTGTGGATTAAAGATCATTTACAAAAAAATTATTATAATAAATCATACAAAATATGTAACAGTTGAAAACACTAAGTTAGGATAAACATTAAAATTTTAAAAAGCAAAGGCAATGAAAAGGTCTTTCCTGAAACACTGAAATCATTCCAAGAAGTATCATTTTAATTATTTAAATAAGTTTAAATTTTTGTGGGGATATTATTACGCCCCCCCTTTTTGGTTTCTATTACCTATTAAGGCATATTCTTTTGTCAATAATTTTCAGATTTTTAATTGTGTTCCACAGATGCTTTTCTTGTCTATTGTGTCAAGCTCAAATTCAAATGAATGAAATTCAAATGAGTATGAAAGTAGCCTAGGGAGTGGGTTTTCTTTTTCCAAGTCAGGATTTAGATTTGGTGCTAGGAAATACAGAATAAAGTTAAAAAAAAAAATGCTGTACTAGAAGAAATCAGGATTTAGCAGAGGAAATGGACAAAACTTGAGAAACAGCTGGGGGTGGGGGGGAGAGAGCTATGGGAACTAGTTAATATTAGTGTTAAGTTTGAGTCATATGTTGCCATTGATGATTTTCCTCAAAATAAAATTAATCCTTGGTTTAAAAATAAAACTCCTAAAAATCTGAAGCATCTTGCTATCAAAGAAAACAGTATTTCCCTAGCTTTCATGTACTACCAGCAATATTGACCATAATTAATTTTATTTTACTTTAGCTTAAAATAATCAATCTGCCTAAGTCAAATGCCAAAGTATCTATTTTTCCCCTCTGACTAGTTCCTAGGTCATGAGGGAGGCATTCGCAAAGAAAAATTACAAGTGAAAACCTCCTTATACTTGGATATTTTTAAATTTACATGTTAAATGAGGTTGTGCAATATTTACTTAATCTTTGCTCTGTGTACTATTATGTTCTTTGTTCTCATCCACGTAGGGGATGAGCTGATTATTTATGTCTTAACAAGAGGAGTTCATGTACCACAGTGAGGATTTTTTTTCTTAATCTGAGAGGCAGTCACTAACAAGCTTCAGCTGGAAGTGCTTGATGTTAAAACAGTGTGAACCTGCTCCTGGGCTAATAAACTATGTTCTTTCTGCCAACAAAAGGAAATCAATTTACAACTGTAATTAATTTTTAACATGCTCGTTATTTTTATACTTTCATGGGTTGGTATCTATGTCAATTGATTTGTGAAATACCCTGTCTTGTTTGTCCTGGAGGAGATTTACAACCTGAAACATACTAAATTATTTAAATAAAAGAACTTAACACATGATATGTTAATGCATGAGGTTCATACAACCCAACAAGCACCACATTTGATCTGATTTCAGGTGACGTGATAGTTCATGAGCATGTGGCGGACATCAAGAGAGTTCAAGACAGTTTTACACACACAAGGTAGAGCTGATGAGTGCGGCAATGGAAGGGATAGGCAAATGCTGTCAAAGCTGCTCAACTTAAAATCATCACCTCTGGAAATTCACCTTTGGAATTTTTATTTCAAAAAAAAGAAAGGCGGGAGTAGACTATTATTAGTCTTCACTTATGCTCAGATAAACAAAAACTGGCATGTATGTTTTTACACAGAGGACTAAAGAGAGCGCCTATAATCTCTGGAACTTATTAGCACACAAATGACGACAAATCATTCATATCTAGGAAGGCCATAATGCAAGCTTAGGAGAATGGGAGACCATTCAATGAGTGAATCTCATGCTGAAGGCACTGAGACACAAAAATGAAAAGACAAAGGTCTTTGCGACCTCAAAGAACTCAATATATCAGAGAAGACAAACACATAATAAAATGGTAATGACACAATATGAGAGGGATGCTAGTGATATGTATAAACTCAACTATCTGATTATAGAGAAGAGAATGAGTAATAGGGAGGGAGGCAAAATGTGGAGTCATTGAGAAATGGCATTTGGGAGTGCAGAGCACGAAGCATAAAAGAGAGCTCAACAGTGGCTGGGAGACAGCACATGTAACAATACAAAAGAAAAACTGGTGTGTTTTCAGAGAGGAAACAGTTTATGGTGAATGGTGTAGAGGGTGAATAAAGAAAGTGGCAGAAAATGGGGCCAGTCTGTGAAGAACCTTACAGGAAATGCTATGGAATGGAGAACTGATTTTACAGATAATGTAATTCATTTAAAAAAGTGTAAGCAGAAAAACAAGATCAAATTTATTTTTTAAGATTTATGCTGACGACTGTATGGAAGATAAATTCAGAAGTACATGGTGACAGGGAGACCAGTCAGGATGCTGGTGCACTCGTCTAAGAGATAATGAAGCTATGTATTTAAGGCAATGGCAGCATGGGTGGGAAGAAAGGAGTTAAGTCCAAGAGACATTTGTACTTAGGAGGAAAAACAGACTGGACTTGGTGACCAACTACAGGGAAACAAAAGTGTTCAGAGATGATTTCTCCACTGAAATTAAAAAAACCTGTATTATCTTTGTTTTTCTAGCACCTAACAATCGTGCATGCCACAAAGTATGTGCTTTGTTAAAGGATGAAAAAATAAATGATTAGTTTTGAAATCTAGGTAAGGCTGAAAAACAGAAAAAAGGTTTAGGGAATAATTTTTGGTTTGGATGTGTCAGTGTGTGATGGATATGGCACGTTCAGGTATGATTGTTCAGTTGGCAATTTGGGTCCAGAACTAGAGAGGATAATGGCTAGAAATAAAGGATTCAAAAGACATCAGCAGGCACACAGCATTGAAGTTAAGGGAGTAGATAAGACAGTTGTGGGTACACTTATTTCCCTTTCTGATTCCTAACAGGGCATGATTACTTTTGATTCTAAGAATTCAACTCTATCACATTTAGGGTGTCCAAGGTGAGGGAGCAATTAGGTTCTATAGATGACTTGGCACTGAGAACCCCAATTTCTCACTATGAGAAACTGAAATATGTCTTTGTATGGGCAGGTGAGGTCAATGTCCTCCAAAGGACTCCAATTAGTTGCAAGCTGACAAGAAATCAAGACAATTTCTCATTGGAAATCCCCTTAAGCATCAACATTTCTTCTAATCTTTTTATAAAAGTATTTTAAAATATAGCACACATTTCAATAACGTAGATTTTTCCAAATCATTTATCTCCTAAACTGTTCTTATTAAAACTCCTTTCCTCGTTGAAACAAACTAGTCATAAAGCTCTAACTAAGGTATGCATTTGCCTATATAGTCACTATATTAATAGTACAGATTTTCTTAAATAGGCACATGCAAGCACATACCTCCATGTGTTTTTCAGTGCTTCCAGCAAAAAAAAAAAAATCTGCCAAGTCAAATAAAATTTATTGGTGTTGAATACATTTCCCCCCAAAATGTGACCAAAGGGTATACATTTGAGATATTTATTAGAAGCACTACTAAGCTTTGAGAAAGGTGGCTATAAAATATTGCCTACAAAAATAAGGTACCAATGCATTATTTTACTCAGAAGTTGAAAGCATAATTTATGCAATTTTTTTTCATCCCTTAGGCAGTATTTTACATGTCACCCTTAAGCAATGGTTCCATTTTTCTAGAGTTCAGTAAAAATGCCTATTGCTGGGCTAATATATTCACAAGGACAAAGTGGCTACACTGATGAAATTTAGTATCACATTTAGGGAAGACAAGAGAAGAGCACAGTAGGGGTAAACACTGTTCTCTTACAAATGACAACAAGAAATTCAACTTTTACCCCTGGGCAACAGAGTAAAATATACTGTGCTTTTTTTCATCCTTGGTAATAATTAATATTAGTATTCCTTACCACCAAAGTAACTTTACAGTTTTCAAATATGAAATATCCCCAAATAGTTTTTTTTTTTTTAATTTATTTATTTGAGAGGAGAGAGAGAGAGAATGAGAGGGAGCATGAGAAGGGGGAGGGTCAGAGGGAGAAGCAGGCTCCCCGCTGAGCAGGGAGCCTGATGTGGGACTCGATCCTAGGACTCCAGGATCATGACCTGAGCTAAAGGCAGTCGCTTAACCAACTGAGCCACCCAGGCGCCCTCCCCAAATAGTTTTTTAAAAATCTCTGGAAATAGGCACCTACTACAGAGTGTCTGACGGCAGAATAGAAGCACACCCACATCAGGGTCCTGTAAGAGTGGATCTGAGAATCTAATTTATTGCACCAGTGGAGACCGAGCACCACGGCAGTCGGGCCCTTCACTGCTGGAGAAGGGTCTGCCTCTGTCAGACAGCACCCCTGCCGACCTCGTCATCAGTGAAGGAGGCATTAAGTAAGCCTCCTTTACCATGTTTGCAATGAAATGTCCCACGGTCTCAGTTATGGTTAAGAAAAAAAAATAGTAAGATTATTAGAAAATGTTAGCATTCAAGATATTTTCTGTGATTTATATAATTTACCTTAATAGCATCAAGTATTTAAGTTGGATATTACAGAGAGTACTGGAATGCTGGCACAAGCCAAATGAAGCACAGAGAAATCACAGAAGAATAGCTTTTCACATTTTCTAATACTCTAGTACGCACAGAATTTGTTTTCAGGAAAACCGCTGTTTGCCAACCTTAATATAAAGAAAATAATCATACTTAAAGTCACTTCATATGAATATATTATAGCTAGATTTTAGGATGTTACCCTTTATGTTTACAAGGTTCACATTCTCACCTAATCAAAACATGCATGGGATAATATTTCATCAACTATGATTTCTGATGTTATGTGACTAGCATTCGATAAATGTTATTACTTTTTCTGTAAAAATATAAATCAAATAACTGTAATATTATACAATAAACTAATTTTTAAGGTAAAGAGGTTTATAAGTCTATAAAATCAGCTTATTTGGTTAAAAATTTACAAAAATAGTTTGAAATATTGTATATAAAGGACTGACATAATAGGGTAACTTTTATTTTTTTATTTTTTTTTTAATATTTTATTTATTTGATAGAGAGAGAGAGCACAAGCAGGGGGAGCGGCAGGCAGAGAGAGAAGCAGACTCCCTGCTGAGCAGGAAGCCCAATGTGGGGCTTGATCCCAGAACCCCGGAATCATAACCTGAGCCAAAGGTAGACGCTTAACCAACTGAGCCACCCAGGCGCCCCTAGGGTAACTTTTAATCATAAAGTATTTGAAATACATCCATGTAACTTTTTAAGTCCCACTTAGTTTATAATAAGCCAAATAAAATACACTGCTTATTTGTCCATAACTTAACAAGTTTCAAGTCTTAACTGAGATTGTTTGATACCAATAGACACAACTAACAGAATCTAATTTAGTTACAACTAAATTTAATTGGGTATTAGCAAAATTTAGTTATGACACAGGTATTAAACAATCATGCTCCACAACACTAAGTTCAAGGCATGTCAGAAGGAAAGATTCAACAAACAAGTTTGTTCATTTTACTTGGAAGAAGACATTCAAATACCTATATTATCAAATAACAGGGACTACTGAAGTGAAAAATTCTATTTTTATCTAGTCACCTTAAATATTTAAGTATTAGTTTTCCCTTTAAGTATTAAGTATCAGTTCCTTCATTCAGTCCTCCCAGTAAATACACACATAGGCCATTAACCCTAGTACAAGCTAGAAGAGGGCAGATGCCCCAAGACCAAATGAAGGACCATGGAAGCCACAGACTGACTCGGAAGTCCTGAGGGCAGAAGCAGCATTCTCTTCACATTCATATTCTCTTTATCTAACACAGTGCCTGCAACATAGCAGGCCTCAATAAGGATCTGTTAAATGAAATCTTAAGCAGAGAAAGAAAAACTTAATCCCAACCAAGGAAAGAAGGTAAACACTAACTTTGAAGTATGAATTAAGTAGATTAATTAGATTGAAATTTTTATTTTTAAATGTTTTCAAGTTAAATAATATTAGCAAAATCCCTTCTATACTGTAAAAAAAAAAAACCAGAAAATTATATAAATTTACTGAACAGCTACCTATATTTGAAGAAAAATGCCAAAAATCTGTTTTTGGTTGAATAAAAGGTTAGCGGCCCTAACAAGTGTAGCAAAAACATCTTCCAGCTATGGTAAATTAGAGATGAAGAATCTGCTTCAAAAAGCTCTCACAGATAAAATAACTAAATTATCATCTGCATTCTGACAGATGATGATTTGGAAAATATCACAATTATTAGTTTAAATATATCCTGTATAGCTTATAAAACCAACAACTAAATGAGCAGAAAGCTTAAGGTTATCTAAATGCTACTACCATTAATACAACCTTTTAATACAACATTAAAATGATGTCACAAATACAGTCCAAATATATTCCATTATGTATATGGTATCATGATGTGAGTTCAAAAGCAGAGAAAGTAGAAATTGAAATGTGTATTTTTGAAAAAAATATATCTGTACATTATACTTTGCTCAAAAAAAATTCTTTATACTCTTAAAAATGAAAACCAATTTGTAAGAATATTTTAATTTAATTTTTCCTTATTAAATTATGCACACCTAAATAGAAAGCCATTCAGAAATTAGATATTAATTACTGAAAAAATTCAACTTGTCTATATGGTACATAGAACTTTTTCTTAAAGGAACAATGTATGCTCCTTTTCTTATCTTTCAGCTACTTCTTGATACTGATTTAGAGTGCATTTTTATAATACAGGATATAACAATTATATTATTTTAAAGCTTCTGAAGTGTACAATTACAGTAAACTATCTTCAAAACTAATTCTTCAAAATGCTAACTAATCAAATAGGATCAATGTTAATATGTAATATATGTGTAATTAAATCTCCTTAATTTTTTAAAGATAATCTTCCTTTTAAAAGTCACTTTAGAAACCACTACCAGTAATTTTAGAAATAAACTCTTCAGCAAGTTTATCCTCTGAGAAAAGAGAAGGCAATATGACTTAATATATTAAAATAAGTAATATACATGACTACAATATTAAAGAACTGTTCCTACTATCTTCACCTAAATACAAGACTATGGAGGAAGTGGACAAAGATGAGTAAGAGAAGATAGAGAAATATCAAAAGGATGAAATAAATCATGCAAAAATTTCCAAATTATTTTTCTTCAAGGAAAAAATAAAAAAATAAAAAAGCGTAACCTGGTTTTAATATACTTCTGGAAAAAAAGGACAATTCAACAGTACCTCTTTTAAAGATGATAAATGGTCTTCAATAACATATCTGATCAAATTAAAATTTGAAGGTAATACCTCTAAACTTTACTACTTCCTGCATGTAAATGGTATAGTTTACCCATTCTAGCCACGCTAACAGGCAAAAAGAATGAAAACACCAGAATTAATGCTTTGCCATTCACAAAGTTTATATACATATATAAGAGCTACATTTGTTTTATGTGACTGACATTTTTAAAATGATCCATGATCTTGACTACAAGATTATATTAAATTGGAAAGGCTAAACTTACCTTAAAAGTCTCAGAAAAATTTTAAAACCATATTTCAATTTGATAAATCTGAGCATTAATCTAACATAAAACATTAAATGTGCTAATATTCTTTTACCTATTTATGAGACTAAAAAATTAACAGAATTTTACCTACAATTTAATAGATAATAAATTCAGAAGAATACCAACTATAATACAATACTGTTACTAATACTATTATGAATTTGATTATTATTCTCAATTGGAATTTTAACTTTAAAGATTCCTTCAGCTACTATTTTTATAACTTTTTTACAGAATAGATTTAAATAGATTTGAATAAAATGCAATGGAAATAAAATTGCACTTCAAGAAAATTGTGAACATATATACCACATTTGATCAATTTGTTTTATGTAAAAAAAAATAATAATTATATAACTGGTAATTCAAACTAAAAGAACAGCAAATTACCACGAAATAAATCTTTAAAACAGTTGCATATGGAATAAATGATTAGAAAAATAATACATTATCATCTCATATAGACACATTAACAGCCAATGGAAAACACTCTACTTCCAGGTGGAAAATACTCATGCAACACAATTCTTTACCAATCTTATTTACATTTTCATGACCGTGTACACATGTGTGCATACACACACGTATATATCATTAAACATCTTCAGGCAATTGTATTTTTGTTCAAATAAACCAAAGCGTTCATTTAACAAACAGCTTTCTCTAAACATGAAAGACTATTAAGGGGTAACGCGGCTTCCTTAGTTCATCTTAAAGCTAGAATGCAGCAATATCGCCATCTACTGTTCATATCAAATAAGCACTGCCAACACAAATGTCGGCATCCTTCTTTTGCTTAAAAAAATTTAAGTGAACTGAAGGAAATTGTCATTCCTATGGGCAAGAGTAAAGTTTGATGGCTGAATGAAACCATATAAATAGGAAAGGTCACTGGGAATCAATGGGAAAGGAAAATAAACTTGTGGAAGAAACAGCCTTTTTCTGAATGTGATTTCTGCCACATTTTGTTCTTAAACACAGTATATATGCTACTTGATTTTCTTGGATACTTTATTGACCAAGCAGAAGTAGAGGTCAACTCCTTAGGGTTAGTTGCATCTATCCCTCTGTATAATCTCACCCTTTGTATCCCAAATGGGAATCACTGAGATCAAGTCCTAAATGATCTGTCATCAAATGAACACAAATTCACTTAAAGCCATGTTTTAAATATATAAAATTAATCATTTTGATTACTGCTAATGAGAAGAAATTAACAAAACTTCATTTAGGCTGTTAAGATTGAAGAGAACTTCATTTCATTTAAAAAATAAAGATACATTTAGGCCAAGCTGTTTCTTAATTACATACATTACAGCATAAAGACTGGTGATACCGTTCTTCTCTCATCAAATCCTCAGGGTAGCTAGTAAATCTCCAAATCAGCAACCTCTTGTTGGTTTTGACTGTCTATCCCTATAAATGTAGACGTGCTGCTGGGAAAATCTGCATCCAAGTCTGGATGCTGCCAGTGATTTGCTGTGTGGCCTTGGGCAGATCTTTGAGGCACTGAGCTTCAGTTCCCTCTCCTTTTCTAAAGATTAACCTAGTACGCAGCAAACTTTATAAGATGCCAAACGCTCTAGCAACGTAAGGTACGATGTGGAAGGCATCAACAGCAAGGCAGGATGTGCGGTGATGGCAGGACTACTCGTCCTGGACCACAGCGACAACGACTGCTGTCACTACTACGATACAACCCCATCCACTCTCAATGAAACTGAGGCAACAGTTCACAAATGTGTCTTGCTTTTTCCCAGTCCTATCCCTTTGCTCCTATCACCTCCCCTTCTTAAAGCTCTAACTCTATCCACTGGAAGTAAGATGTCAGCTTTATCTATTACTTTTCCTTTTTATTTACCCAATTTCTCATTTTTTTTGTACAATAAACAGGTATCACTTAAACTAGAAATACTTAAAGAAACAAAACTCCTACTCATTCTCTACAGCCCAGCTCCATTTTTCACCTTTTCTATGAAGCTGTTTTTCTCTCACCCTGCCCAATCCAGAAGCACTCTCTCTCTGCTCTAAAATTCTCAGCAGCACTACCCAGCATCCATTTACAGACTTACACCATTATTTTTATACATGTTTTATTCCCCCAGAATAAATTACAAGCTTTCCAAAAGGAAGAAACATTTATTATCCTTCCCTCTCTCTCCTATGCACAAAGGTAGCTTTTGAGCACTTGAGAAGTACAATCACATGTGGTGCAAATGCCTTCCTTAACTGTCTACCTCACTTCTCTAGGCTTTGATTCTCAAAGATTTACTCATTGTATCATATTGGGAATACCATTTAACCTTTCTAAAGCTCAATTCCTTTTAACAAAAATAATAATACCTGCTTTCTGTTTCATAGTTATTGCGATAGCAAAAAACAAAAAAATCATCTACTATATGTAGAAAGCTATTAACAAAATGTAAGTCTGATTAAAAATTAATTTCAGGGGGTGCCTGGGTGGTTCAGTCAGCTTAAGCGTCTGCCTTAAGCCCAGGGTCCTGGGATCGAGTTCCACATCAGGCTCCTTGCTCAGTGGGGAGCCTGCTTCTCCCTCTGACCCTTCCCCCTCTTGTGCTCTCTCTCTCTCTCTCTCAAATAAATATCTTAAAAAAAAAAAGTCACTATGACTTTTTAAAAATATGGAAAAAAATCCTTATAACACAGATTAAAACTGAATTAGATTTTTAAAGTTACCAGCATTAGGGCTGCCAATCTACCTACCTAAGCTAGTTATTTACAGAGTCTAATAACCAACTAGATTACCTTTCTTCAAGAACACAATAAATGTAGATACAATTTTCTATAAATGCTGACTTACATAAAAATTATCTAACTTCAACGTTGAGAACGTTGAGAACATATCTGTTTTTGGTTCTCAAAGTCTTCTTTAAATGAATAAATAAAAGTTAGCATCATATAGGGGCGCCTGGCTGGCTCAGTCGGCTAAGCATCTGCCTTCAGCTCAGGTCATGATCCGGGGATCCTGGGATCCTGGGATCAAGCCCCAGGATGAGCTGCTTCTCCCTCTCTCTGCCCACCCTGCTCCCCAACTCGTGCTCTCTACCTCTCTCAAATAAATAAAATCTTAAAAAAAAAAAAGTTACCACCATACATTAGATTACAAGTCAAACATCCATTCAGGGACTAAATTTATTTGCAGCGAATTTAAACATAAATGTTAGTATTTATATATTTCTCAACCTAAAAGCATATATAGAGAACAAAATGCTCACTGCAAAATCTGAAGTGCTTTTTAATAATACTAGTCACATCATTTGTTTTATCTTCTAGCCATTCATACCATGTGCTAAGAACTGTTTTTCTGGACCATTTGAGAAATCTATTGTGACTATATTTTTAATAAATAGATTTTTCTTAAAATGTCAACTAAAAAAAATGCTTAATGACTTTATTTTTTTTAAGAAGTCATATTTCATATTTTTATGCTACTGCTGCCATCTAGTGAAAACTTTGAGAACTTAATCATTCTGGAAATTTTTTAGTATCATACTGTTGACATATATATGAGGAACAAGGATATTATAGATTACGTTCTTACAAATACTTTTTTTTTTTTAAAGATTTTATTTTTATTTGAGACAGAGAGAGAGAGATAGAGTACAAGCAGAGGAGAGGCAGGCAGAGGGAGAAGCAGGCTTCCCGCGGAGCAGGGAGCCCGGTGCGGGGCTCCATCCCAGGACCCTGGGATCATGACCTGAGCCAAAGGCAGACGCTTAACAACTGAGCCACCCAGGCGTCCCTTACAAATACATTTTTAAAAATTTTGTGTTCATTAGATTATATTTCTACATAATAATTCATCAATTTAATCATGAAGCCACTTATTTGATCAGCAAGATAATTATAAGCATTTAATTTAAAAATTCCTTTATTGAAAAAAGAAAACATCTGGAAACATCAAGCTGGTTGTCATCAAGTTATAACTGTAAATAGAAGCAGATTCAGGGATACCCTCAAAGAGTCTATATTTGGAGTTTTCAAGTACTTACCAAGAACACTGCTCACTGCTTAGTTAAAGCAGTAATACATGCTGACTAAAAATCCACATGGCTAGAACTATACCAACTATACTACCTGGAGAATTCCATAAAGACAGAGAGGACAGATAAAAACCTATTAAGCAAGCTTACCTGGGAAAAGATGTTTGCTGTTGGAGCAACTCTACTGTCCACAATACTATATAATATTGCTAATAATCTGTCCAGTGGAAATGGTTTTGGTCCGAGAAGATGATTGCTTGTCTGTAACAAAAAGAACACAGATTTTCTTCTTATAGCAGAACTCACTTTCTGTACCACAAATTCCCAGTAACAATATACGTGTACCTCAAAGATCCTAACAATTCTAACTTTTAGTCTCTACGTTAAAACCTTAGCTGATATAATGACTTATCTTTCAACATTTTTAAGATTTTCTGACTTAGCATAAACAGGTATTAAATAAACAGCTCACAAGTTATCCATTTCTAGTCCTGAACATCACACCAATTTTGTTGTTATAACCAGATGGTAAGTGAGTTAAGCCAGGTCATTTGTCATAATAGTCCATAACCAAAACCAGGGTCCAGGTCCTAACTCCTTGACTAGAACCTACTCCTTATTTCTCACTAGTCATTCCTTTTTGTGCCATCACCAGGAAAATACATTTGTTCAACATTAATAGTTCTAAAAAGATCAGTTATAGTAAATACTAGCTTAGAAAACTAATAAAAGACTTGATAATTTGTGAATAAGCTGTCAGCCTGAAACAAAACGTAAAATTTAAAAATGGAAAGATCATAAAATGTACGTATTTGTGTACAAAACCATAAGGTACAATTTCTTGTCATCAGAAAACTGAAGTGCTCAAGGTCCACTCTAAGATAATTTTAGTAGCGCTCTTAGAATGTAAGTACTCTGTATTAGTGATGCCAAATAAATGGAAATCTGTATTTACATGCATTAGAAAAACTATTTCTTTAAAGAATGACTGTAAAGAAAAATACCTAAATGCCTACACAGAATTACAAAATGAAGTATATGTTTACCTCAGCTATTTATATCTAAAAAATAGTTTAGAAATCATTTTCCAGGTCTTAAATTTTATATCCTTTCTCATTAAATACTTCAAACATTTAGAAAAGTACAGAGGCTGATATAATGAATAATAATGTGCCCAGCACCCAATTTTATCAAGCCCTAACAGTATGTGATATGTGCAAAGAAAGAAAACTGTAGATCAATTACAGATAAACTGAAGCTCCCTTACACCTCTCTCACATCCCATTTTCTCCCTAAATGGAACCACTCTCCAGAATTTGCTGTTGTTACCACTTCCATGACGATTTTTATACTGCTACTACAGATATATTCATAAACAATATACAGCATTGTCTGCAAGATCTAATCTCATATAAATGATATTATTTTGGACATACCACTCTACCAAGTTGCTTTTTTCCTTCAATATGTTTTTTGAGGTTTATCCATATGGATACATGCACTTCTAAGTCCCATTTTTAAGCAACCCTACAGAACTCCATTTTATGACAAATCACTATCTACTTCTAAAAATTCATCACTATAACTCATCACAAATAACCCTGTGATGGACCATCCTGTACATTTCCCCTTGCGCACATGTGTGAGTTTCTCTAAGTGGGACTGAGAAACTAAAGCAGAAAGCAGAGGGCAGACACAATGCTGTATGATCACCAACACTTCTGCCTGGGGCCCAGGGAAGACTACATTTGTCAGTATCTCCTGCCCTTAGATGACTGGGGGGTGAATGCGATATCACCTACTTCCAAGCCTGGCCTTTCAAACCTTTAATCTTCTTTTAATCCTTTAATCTTCTTACCCTTTGGTGGCCACTTTAGCAATCACCATGTTTTACTTGGCATCACTACAAATAGGGCCACCCAACCCGTACTCCACTGTGTCACAAGCAACATATAGACCTTTGTTATGCTAATCCACTGAGGTTCGGGGTCTGTTTCTCGCTACAGCACAGCCCAGCCTCTCGCGACCATACGAAGTACATCCACACACTAACTTTATTATCACCAACCCACAGAATACACAGGCTCTTACTCTTCTACATTCTCACCAATAAAATCATCAGACTTTTTTTTTTCAGTTTTGCCAATCCAAGAACATGAAATAACAGCTGTTGTTTAAAGTTTCAATTCTCAAAAAAAATAAAAATAAAGATTAATTTCTGTCATTAGTGAATGAGGCTGATAATCATGTCAGGTTTGTTAGACATTCAGGTTCCTTTTTGTATCATTTACCCACTTATTGATTGGATTTTTGCCTTTCTCTTACTGGTTTATGTAAGTCTTAAAAAAAATTCTAGATACTAATCATTTGCCGGTTGTGTGAGTTTAAGAACAGTGGTTAACATCGGGGCTCCTGGGTGGCATAGCCAGTTTAGCATCTGACTTGTGGTTTTGGCTCAGGTCATGATGTGAGGGTCATGAGATCCAGTCCCATGTTGGCTCCGCGCTCAGAGCAAAGTCTGCTTGAGATTGTCTCTCTCCCTCTCCCTCTACCACAGAAGTACTGTGAATTCTGCCCCCACATCAGTGTTAAGCCCTAGTTTCTAGTTGAAATTCTCAGGGAAGACTTTTGTCCTCCCTTCACAAAGAGTCAGAGTTTGGCAGGGAAATCTCCTTACCAAATCCGTTTGCTTGGAAAGGAAGAATTTTCACTTTTTAAATTTTCTGGTTAGAAAACACATATCCAATTTAAAATTAAAGTGTTCTAGTGGCACATGAGACATATGATATTTCCCTTCCTCACTGAACTGGTTTTGTGTGCTATACATGCAAACTGGCTCCCCTCCTAGAGGGGAAGGCAAAGTCTGAGAAATGCCTACTAAATCCACTATAGAACTCATTACAGAGAATGAAGGCCTGTAAAAATAGATCAAAAAAGGAAATCAAATCAAATTTTTGAGGAGTTAAATGTCATCAAATTTGGTGTCAAGTTACACCAAGAAAAACAGAAACAGAAACTTAGAGTTATGAATATTTATACTAGAAAAACTAAAACTAGAAACAATTCAGAGAAGAGGGGAATGAGACTATGGGCGAGGACAGGGGGAAAACAGTCGCTTTTCTACATAAACTGATGGGCAAATAATCTGGTATCACACACAGGCATTAGTTGAATTAAAAAATAAAATCTTAAAAAATCAGTGTCAGCTGAGGACAGAGAAAAAGAATTATACAATTGAAGATATACAGTATTTTCAAAACAACTGTTACAATAATTATTCATGTGGTTTGCTTTTTAATGTGTAATGGCTTGATTAGATTAAGAGCCTCATGAAGGCAGAGACAATGGCTATTCTGTTCTCCGCTCTATCCATAGCATCCAGCAGAGTGCCTGGCATAAAATAAGCATTCAATCAAGATTTCAGGAAGAGAGGGAAGAAAAATATAAACTAGGGACGCAGGGAGCTTTCAGTTAAGCTCAGATTTTACAGTGACATGAACCAAAGACAAAAGAGGCTACTATAAAGGTCAAATCAATAAGAATCCCATCAAGAGAACTACAGTTCCTTTACAACTAGAGATATTTTCATGAGGTCTTTGCTCATATGGTTCTCTCTGTCAAGACTGTCCTTCTTGGGGCTTGTGAAAATCCACTCATTCCACAGGGGTGGTCTCAAGTGCCAGGATGTCACAGTCCTCACTGACCTTCATACAGCACTCATATATCTCCCACCTCAAAATCCTTAAATGGGTTTTCTCTGTCTAAAGAACAGGCCTAAAATTCTTAGCCTTATGTTCATTCTTCAATTTTCTTTATTCTACCTATTCATTTGTAAACACCCGCAAATACCACCAAGTGCTGAGACACAGAGGTGAATAGATGGGCTTCCTTCCCTTAAGGAACTGGTGAGTGATAAAATTCCTCCATAACCTGGCCTCACATGACTTTTCTCTGAAACTCACTTCACACTTCAGCCAATTACATTTCATTACTTCTTTTTTTTGCCCTACATTTTCTCACCTCTGCTCTTGGCCCTAATCATTACCTCAAGTGAAATAGCCCTTCTCCCATCTTTGCACATCCAGTTCCCACCATTCCTTTTTTTTTTTTTTTTTTTTTATTTTGAGAGAGAAAGCAGGGGGGGAAAGAGGGAACAAGGGGGGGGGGGGGGGGGGGGGGGGGGAAGAGAGGGAGAAGCAGACTCTCTGCTGAGCAGGGAGCCTGACATGGGGCTTGATCTTAGGACCCTGAGATCATGACCTGAGCCAAAGGCAGACACTTAACCAACTGAGCCATCCAGGCGCCCCAGTCCCCATCATTCTTGAGTGCCCATTCATATGCAAGCCACACAGATCCTTCTCTGACCACCCCAGCTGTAAGTACTCCCTCCTAACAATCCTTTATTACCCAAAGCAACTACACACATAAGAAAGAAGGTTCAAAATCAACAATCTGCCAACGGGTGGAAAGCCTAATCAGAGACGTCTCAGTGAAGAGGCCATACGAGAAAAAAATTTTCCATTCCAAGCAAATGGATCTGGTAAGGAAATTTCCCTGCCAAACTCTGACTCTGTGAAGGGAGGACAAAAGTCTTCCCTGAGAATTTCAACTAGAAACTGGGGCTTAAAGCTGATGTGGGGGCAGAATTCACAGTACCTCTGTGGTCTGAAAACCCCCACGGCTAAGAACCGAATTTCAAATGATTACAGGTTACTGGTGTTCTTAAGTGCCTGCACAGAAGTAAATGTAAAACCTTTCTAAAGGAACACACCTCAGGCCTCAAAAATTCCAAGATGAAGTTCAGCCAACAATTAAAAATAATAAAATGTTCAGGAGCAAGGCATTATGCACATGAACCAGCAAAAACAGAAAATGGAGAATTCGTAGATCAACAAGGACTTCTAATACTAGAATATACAAGAGAATATAAAATATTTCTATGTTAAAGAAAAATAGGACTAAAAAAATATAAAAGTAATCAAACTTGAAATAAACCAATGAAACATCTAAAAATTACAATGACATTACTGGAATTATAAAATGATTTAACCAGAAGAGACAAAGCCGGAGAGAAAGTTAGAACACAAACTGAAGAGATCACCCAGAATACAGCACACAGAGACCAAAGGTAATAAAGAACAAGAACGACTTAAGAGACGAAGAGGACAGAGTGGGAAGGTCTGACATATCTAATCAGTGTCTCAGGAAGACATGTTAGAAGCTAATATTTGAAAAGTTAATTCATCAGAACTGAATAAAGGCATCATTATTCAAATTCAGGAAACAAAACGAATCCCAATTAAAAAATTCAATCCCAGATCCACCATAGTGAAACAGTAAAAACACTAAAGGAAAACAAGAAGAGAACTTATAAGCAGCTAGAGAAAAACACAGATATCAACAAAGGAATAACAGACTAACAGCGAATTTTTTAGTAGCAATAAAGCCAGAGACAGCAAAACAATGTCTTCAAAGTCGTGAGAAAATACTATCATTTTAGAAGGGCATACTGAGAAAAACTGCGTTTAAGAATAGGACTGAGAAACAAGACTCACAGCTTCTGTGGTGCAAAGTTTACAGGTAGAACTTCTCTTATCTTTTACCAAGAGAGGCTTCGGTGGTTTTGATGTACAAAGCAGAACGTGTCTGAGCAGTCCACACGCTCCTTCCCCCAATTTCAACGTGGCCCCACACCCTGCCTTCAAATGTGCTCAGGGCCTCTGATTTCTAAGCTGCTCCAGATTCCTCAGGTCAAATCTGCTTGCTTTTGGGCTTAGGTGCCTGCCTTCTCGGCCTATTTAGTAATCTGCACATCTACCTACAAAGCAGTTCCAAGTTGTGCGCGTCTCTCATCCACTTAGTCCCTATGTGTTCACCTTTCTTGTTTCTTCAGGGTCATTTTTGTGTGAGCTTCAAAGGGGAAAAAAGGAAAACCAGCTGTGTTTAGTTAAAAATTCCAGGGTAATCTTTTTCATCGATGAATTCACTAAAAGAACTTGTCAACTCACTTTTATCTCTAATACCAGCTCACTTGAATGTGTCTTCGTCACCGCATTCAACATAACAAAATACAACATTATAATGGTACCTTACCATAACTTCTTACATCCAAATGACTAATAAAAGCATGCATTTATCCACTTTCTACAGTACCTTGAATTCATGAGTTTTTCCCAAGAAAGAAATTAAAAGGTAAATACCTTTTCATGTTTCTTTAGAAAGTTAGTTTTCTTGATTTTCCCATGATGCTGCAATTAAGGAAAGTAATTGTTAAGATGGAAAAAAAACGTAATACTCCACAAAAACAGAAAACCTAATTTAAAACAATGGCATATATAATACTAATTTACGTATCTTAGGCTTTCTTATTTTATTTACTACCACCTAAAATATCAACATATTTTAGGCTGCTTTGACTTAGATTTCAATCATATACAAGATTACTTCTGTATGTAAAGAAAAAGGTGTTAAAACAAAATGGCGATACTTCCTAAGAGATGAAATTATTGTACTGACTTAGTACAGCATATTTGTTTTTTTTTTTTTTAAAGATTTTGTTTATTCACCTGTCAGAGAGGGAAAGAGGAAGAGAGACAGAGAGAGAGCGCACAAGCAGGGCGAGCGGCAGGCAGAGGGAGAAGCAGGCTCCCCGCTGAGCAAGGAGCCCGATGTGGAACTCGATCCCAGGACCCTGGGATCATGACCTGAGCCGAGGGCAGATGCTCAACCAACTGAGCCACCCAGGCATCTCCAGCTTATTTGTTTCTATAAAAACAAAACTTCCAAAGATAAATGGGTTTTTATTCATCCCTTAAGGCAGGCTGTCAATTCGCATAAGAAACACTGACTGACACCATTTGGTTAAGCACTTGGAATTTAATAGTGGAGAAAAAACAGATGTGGTCCTTGTCTTCATGAAACAAAGAGACTAGTGGGAGAGATAAGCAAAACAACAAATAAAAAATTACAAATATATTCAATAATGAATCAAATTGCATTTTTTTCCCCAAAAGAAAACAACTCCAAAATGGGATTTCTCCAACTAATGTACATGCAGAAGAGGCTTCCGAATGTTCTAGATAACGCTGTATGGAGTGCATGGCACCACTGTAGGAGCTCTAGAACAATAAAGGAGTTACCACACTTAAAATTATTCCCATCTCTCACACTTTAAAGAAAACCTTATTTATGTATTTTTTAAATCTAGAACTATTACCTAAAGTATACCTGAACTCTCCTGTGAAGCTATCTACTTTCCCCAATCAGGCTGTGACCTTAATTTAAAGTTTTTGAAGACTAAGTCCTAAATATACATTTAGCAATCTCTTATTCTCATCTCTGCCCCTGAGAAACTTACAGGTGTTGAGAAATTTCAAAACATTCCTGGAATCTTCAAAAACAAAGTAAGAAGAAATAATTATTACCTTAAGGAAGAACCTCTTGTCAGTTCTTGCTGGATTGTATGAAGCGAGGTATGCAGCAATTAGAATAAACTTAGAGTAATATGGAAGCTCCACATGAGTATATGCTGAGAGACCTACATAACAAAAATCTTTTATGAAGGCATTTGACAGGCTACCATTAGATTTTAAGTATCTCTTATCTTTTCTCACTGATCTTCTGACTTCCATATGGTGTACTGTGGTAAAAATGACCTACTCCGTAAGCTTAAATTATAATAATGGGCAATGCCAGTGAACATTACTATTAATCATCTGCTTGCTCTTTCTATTATTTTCGCTTAGCTCCTCCTATTCTGAAGTCTAAATCCTACCCTTCCTGCCCTTCAAAGCCACACTTTCCATTAAACTTCCCTGCTGCTCTCCTATCATACCAAAATAGAAAATCTATCCCTACTATGAATTCCTACTTTGTGGATTTCACTTATGCCCCTGTAACTTTATACCTTGTATTAACAGTTGTACATAAATTATATTTCTTACCAAGCTATAATATTTGCTGAAGGAAACACATCTGGGTTTTTGTTTTTGTATCCCTACGGTACCCCACACAAAGGAAATAACTAAATGCATGGATAAATAAAACAAAGGAGCCGGTCAAATAGCATCGATTTTTACAGGAAAGAAAGGAATCTGATATTTACTGAATATCTAGCACAGACACTGTGCTAGGTGCCGCCTTATTACTGAGGCATCTCCAAATCTTTGCAGTAACTTAAAGTTACACATTCTTTTCATTTTAGCTGAGGACACTGAGTTGGGCTCAGGGTGATACAGTTAGGGAATAGTGCAGACCAATTACTGCAGATTTTCTAATGCCAGCATCTATTTCTTGCCATTGGAACACCACAACTGAAAATCACTTGTACAGCATCTAGGGCATTTAGAAACCAAAACAGACAAAAGAGAATTGCAACACCACTTAATTTTACACCATTTCCTCTAACCACTAGCCGGTGATCTACTTTTTAAAATAAGAATATTTTAGATACTTGCTCAATTTTTTTAAGTAAAGTTGTTCTATTGGGATAAATCCAAAGTCATAGTTTCTTCAAATAAAACAAAAGCACAAAGTTTTTTAAACATAACCAACAGAAACGCATCCCCCAAACTGAGTTAACATTAAACTCAAGAAATACATATATACTGAGATAAAATTGTGTCATACAACTGAACAAAAGCATTTAAAGAAATTAAACTGCTTGATTTTTACATGACATAATCCAACATTTAGAAAATAGAAAACTGGTATTTGAATTATCTCCCCTCATAAATTGGAGCTTCACTTAAGAGAAAGTCATTACTTAAAATATCATAGTAGTTTGTAAATTATTTTTCATAACACTATTTACTGACTGATGCTATCTTTAGTATTAACTTCAGTATCTCAATTATTAGTAATCAAAGAAATGTCTCTCGTAATTGTTTTGATACTTCCTTTGATACCTTTAAGTTGTGCTGGATCTGTGTCATCTTTCTGTAGCTTTTCCCACTGTGAACTGAAAGAAAATAGAACAGCAATAATGGTTTGAAAATATATGAAATCAATATACTGTACTCAGAGTCCTAGAAAAAGTAATTTTTTGGTTTAAGAAAATAACCAATTTCCTTATAAATAAGACAATATAAATGCAATGTACATGTTTGTGCCTCAATGAAATCATTTAGTATTAGAATATAAACTTACATATCAATATCCAGATGTTAACTTTTATATCTCTTTTCCTGATAATTTTAAAGCTATCAAAAAGTACCAATAAATAAATAATATCACCTATTCTTCAGTAAAACTCCCAATGCTCCAGTTAGCATATTAGATGCAACTGTTATACACCATTTCTAACTCCTTAACAATCTCTTTTTTTAAATTTTATTTATTTATCTGAGAGAGAGCACAAGCGGAGGAGAGGGGCAGAGGGAGAGAAGCAGGCTCCCCGCTAAGCAGGGCACCCGATGTGGGGCTTGATCCCAGGACCCTGGGATCATGACCGGAGCCAAAGGCAGACGCCCAACCGACTGAGCCACCCAGGCTCCCCTGCATAACAATTTCTTTAAATAAGTGCCATTACATCAGAAAATTGAGGCCCATAGGTTAAGTTGCCCAAGGACACCCGGCCAGTCAGTAACAGAGCTAAGACCTGAATCCTTATAGAATGCCTGCAAAATTCATGGCATTTCCACTGCCCCCTCTGATTTTACTTGCAATTAAAACTATTAAACACCCCAAATATTATTAAGAATATGAAGTCATGATATGACAAATCAAATTCATTAGGAAACACATTATAGTGTAGGAAAAAGACTACCCTGAGAGACAGAAGTTTTAGCTGTATGACCTTGAATAAATCAATAACCTTCTCACCAAAAAATAAGGCAGTTAGATGCAATGATCTTTAAGAACCCTCTCAAACTCTTTAACTCAGCTCTTAAAATACTAATTTAAAAATAAATGCCAGACCAGAACTAAATATCCCAAATCAAACTGTATGTATTTTTTCAAATCTGCAAGCATAGCTGAAAATTATGGAAATATAGACACACCTCATTTTATCATGCTTCACTTCACTGTGCTTTGCAGATAGTGCATTTTTTACAGATTGAAGGTTTGTGGCAACCCTGGATCAAGCAAGTCTATCAGTGCCATTTTTCTTACAGCAATTGCTCACTTCATCTCTTTTTGTCACATTTTGATAATTCTCATATTAATTTCAAATTTTTTCCATTTTTATTACTTCTTATGGTGATCTGTGACCAGTGATCTTTGGTATTACTATTCTAATTGTTTTGGGGGTCACAAACTGCACCCACAGAAGATGGCAAACATAACTGCTCCACTGCCTGGCTAGTCCCCCATCTCTCCCTCTCCTTGGGCCCTCCTAGTCCCTGAAACACAACAATATTGCCAATTAATGGCACAACACAACACAACTGCTTTTTAAGGGCCTTAAGATTTTTGGAATGGTCATTGAGCATTGGCTTCAACTTGAAGTCACCAGCTACATTAGCCCCTTACAAGAGAGTCAGCTCTGTAGCTATGAAAGTCCCATTTCATGGGGTTTAAAGAAAGAAGCCGTCTCTCTAACATAAAAGTGCAGGGTGAAGCAGAAGGTGCTGACGTAGAAGCTGCAGCAAGTCACTTCAGGCACAACACAACAATCAGGCCAATTAATAACCCTACAACGGCCTCTGAGTGTTCAAGTGAAAGGAAGAGTCACATGTCTCTCACTTTAAATCACCCGCTAGAAATGATTAAGCCTAGTGAGGAAGTCCTTTTCAAAAGCTGAGATAGACCAAAAGCTAGGCCTCTTGCACCAACCAGTTAGCCAAGTTTAAGTACAAAGAAAAAGTTCTTAAAGGAAACTGAAAGTGCTACTCGAGTGCACACACACAAAATAAGAAAGCGAAACAGCCTTATTGCTGATATGGAGAACATTTCATGGATATGGACACGATATGGACAGAAGATCAAACCAGCCACAGCACTCCCTTAAGCCAAAACCTAATCCAGAGCAAGGCCCTAACTCTCTTCAATTCTATGAAGGTTTAGATGGGTGAAGAAGCTATAGAAAAAAGGTTTGAAGCTAGCATTTTCATGGGGTTTAAAAGAAGAAGCCGTCTTCTCTAACAAAAGTGCAGGGTGAAACAGAAGGTGCTGACGTAGAAGCTGCAGCAAGTTATTTCAGAAGATCTACCCAAGATCATGAATGAAGGTGGCTACACTACACAACAGGTTTTCAGTGTAGGTGAAACAACATTCTATTGGAAGAAGATGCCATCTGGGACTTTCATAGCTACAGAGCTGACTCTCTTGTAAGGGGCTAATGTAGCTGGTGACTTTAAGTTGAAGCCAATCCTCAAGGACCATTCCAAAAATCTTAAGGCCCTTAAAAGTGATGCTAAATCTACTCTGCCTCTGCTCTATCAATGGAACAACAAAGCCTGGATGACAGCACATGTGTACAACATGGTTTACTGAGTATTTTAAGCCCACTGTTGAGACCTACTGCTCAGAAAAGATTCCTTTCAACATACGACTGCTTACTGACAATGGACCTGGTCACCACCCAAGAGCCCTGATGATGAGATGGACAATGAGATTAATGTTGTTCTCATGCCTGCTAACACAGAGTTCCATTCTGCAGCCTCCTGATTAAGGAGTCATTTCAACTTTATAGTCTTACTATTGAAGAAATACCTTTCTCAAGGCTAAGGCTGCCATAGATAGTAATTCCTCCAATGGATCAGGGCAAAGTCAATTGAAAACCTTCTGGGAAGGATTCACCAGTCTAGACGCCATTAAGAAAATTCATGTTTCATGGGAAGAAGTCAAAATATCAGCATTAACAGAAGTCTGAAAGAAGCTGATTCCAACCCTCATGGATGACTTTGAGGGGTTTGAGACTTCACTGGAAGAAATAACTGCAGAAGGGGTGGAAGAGCAAGAGAACTAGAATTAGAAGTGGAGCCTGAAGATGTAACTGAATTGCTGCAATCTCATGACAGAACTTTAATAGATAAGGAACTGCTTCTGATGAACAATGGAAGTGGTTTCCTGAAATGGAATCTGGTTAAGATGCTAATGAAGATTTTTGAAATGACAACAAAGGATTTAGAATATTACATAAATTTAGTTGATAAGGTGGCAAGAGGATTTAAAAGTACTGACTCCAATTTTGAAAGTTCTACTGTGGGTAAAATGCTATCAAACAGCATTGCAAGCTACAAAGAAACCGTTCATGAAAAGAAGAGTCGGGGCGCCTGGGTGGCTTGGTCGGTTAAGCGTCTGCCTTTGGCTCAGGTCATGATCCCAGGGTCCTGGGATCGAGCCCCACATCGGGCTCCCTGCTTGGCGGGAAGCCTGCTTCTCCCTCTCCCACTCCCCCTGCTTGTGTTCCCTCTCTCGCTGTGTCTCTCTCTGTCAAATAAATAAATAAAATCTTAAAAAAAAAAAAAAAGAAAAGAAGAGTCAACAGATGCAGCAAATTTCACTGTTGTCTTAAGAAACTGCCACAGCCACCCTAACCCTCAGCAACCACCACCCTGATCAGTGAACAGGCATCAACATCAAGGCAAGACCCTCCACCAGCAAAAAAAAAAATTACAACTCACTGAAAGCTCAGATGATGGTTAGCATTTTTTAGCAATAATATATTTTTTATTAAGGTATATGTACACTGTGGGGTTTTTTTAAGATAATCTATTACACTCTTAATAGATGAGAGTATAGTGTAAACTAACTTATATATGCACTGGGAAGACAAAAAATTCATTTGACTCACTTTATTGCATTTGTTTTTTAATTGCAGTAGTCTGGAACAGAACCTGCAGTATCTCAAGGTATGCCTGTACAGCAATACGGGAAATTCCGACAGACTACTAGTAACCTATGTGGAGAGCAGACCTAGCACAACAAACTGACTCTCAAAACAGATCACTTCCTCCACCTTATAGCTCAATATTGCTTCAGAGATTATAAGGCATTTTCACATTCATTTCTTATAAATGCAAATAAAAATAAATTTTTATCATTTACATTGTTACAACCCAGACTTTGAGACAGTTCAAATTGATAAGAGTTTCTTATATAGCAATTACCCATTTAATGTTATTTAAACTTGCAAAGGACAACCAGGGGATAAAATGACCATTTTTAATGAGATGAGAGGAGACTAACATTTATGTCTCTTATGAACCCAGCTCTTAAGATATTCCATTTAATACTCATGAACTTATAAGACAGATAGCATCGTATCTTTTCTTTCTTCTTTTTTTTACAAATGACAAAACTGAAAGTCAGAAAAGTTAACCAACACAAAGCTTCTAAGTGATAGAACCAGTTTCAACTGAGACCTGACTAAAAAGTCTATCCATGTTCTAAATAAATGTTTATGAACTATCTATTTCCAGAGGTGACTCAAAGTCAGAGTAGTTGTATTAAGTGAGGTCTAATAGGCTAAAATTTTAAGATGAACCAGGGAGCAAGGCTGAAGTCTTTTTTATAATTGGTCCAAATGGTTTATAAAAGCTGTACAAGCAACATATATTCCTAACAACAGCTTGCTGAGTCAGAATCTAGCCGTCTATGACTTTATTCTTTTTCTTTATTCTGTTTATCCCAATTATTTAATCTCAATTTGGAACTATAAAATATGTGATTTTTTTTTAAATTTAGCAAATCTTATTTTACACGGGTGAAGGGTCAGGGATGGTGGGAAAAAAATAGGTAAGTCACACCTTGAAGCAATTTGAATGCTTTCAAATGGACCAGTAGATCTCACCAAACTTAGAATGCTATTTTCCTACTACCCTATTGGAAAGTCTCACTGGTCCTTTACCCCACATTACAAGAAAAAAGGGGACTTAAGGGCATTCTATGATTTGACTACAAAGGTAACCAAGTGGAACAAAAATGCAAAGTATCCTAACTGCCAAAAAATTTTTTTCAAAAAGACAAAGAAAATAACCACATAAGGAAATTAAATAAATTAACATGACAAAATTAATAAAGCCTATACAATTCATACCAATAAATACAAATAAATGTCATCCACCCATTAAAAGAAAGAGGTTTTCAAAATGTTTCAATAAGGCAAGAGGTCAGATTAGCAGTGCTTATTTCTGTGCTCTACACCTTTCTGTGAAAGAAACATATTATAGACTATACATATATGTGACTGAGTTAATAAGAATCTTGAGATGGGGAGATTATTCTGGAGTATCTGGGTAGGCCCAATGAAATCACAAGGATTCTTTTAAGAGGAAGACAGGAGGTCAGAGATAAGAGAAAATGATACATTACTGGCTTTGAAGACAGACCAAGGAACACAACAGGTCAAGGAATGCCAGGTAGCCTCTAAATAATGTGACAAGGAAAAGGAACAGATTCTCCCCAAACGCCTCCAGAACGAACACAGCCCTGTGCACTCATATTAGACTTCTGACATCAAGAAGTATAAGATAATACACATTGTTTTAAGATACTAATTTGTGGTAATTTGTTACAGATTAATAGACTAGGGCAGTCTCAGAATTGACCATTCTGGGTCAAATGAAAAGATGAACCCTATAATATGTGGAACCAGGGGCGCCTGGGTGGCTCAGTTGGTTAAGCGTCTGCCTTCAGCTCAGGTCATGATCCCAGGGTCCTGGGATCAAGCTCCATGTCGGGCTCCCTGCCTCAGTGGGGAGTCTGCTTCTCCCTCTCCCTCTCCCCCTCCTCCCCTCTGCTTGTGCTCTCTTTCTCTCTCTCTCCTTGTCTCTCTCAAATAAAATCTTCTAAAAAAAAAAAACGTGGAACCAGGTCTTTTTTTCCTTCTCGAAAATCTTGGATTACAGTTTTAGATCTTAATTCAAATCCAGTGTTTTCTTTCTTTAGGAAATCCAATTATACATACATTGAATCTTCTTTGCCTGTCACATTTGTTACATTCTATTTGATTATTTTTACCTCTTTATTTAGTTTTGTCCTTTTGGTTGTTTTCATTCCTCTCTTCAGTACCCTTTATTATTTTATTTTTTTTTTTTTAAAGATTTTATTTATTTATTTGACAGAGAGAGACACAGCGAGAGACGGAACACAAGCAGGGGAAGTGGGAGAGGGAGAAGCAGGCCCCCCGCGGAGCAGGGAGCCCGATGCGGGGCTCGATCCCAGGACCCTGGGATCATGACCTGAGCCGAAGGCAGACGCTTAACGACTGAGCCACCCAGGCGCCCCTTCAATACCCTTTATTATATTCTCAGTTGAATCTACTCTCCTTTGGATATCTTAAAATTTCATTTTCATCTGAGGAAATTACTTTTGCTTGAATTCCATTCCTGAGTTTGGTCAATTTTGTTTCACATCCTCCTATATTTTTTTTGTCTATTCTGAGTTGCTGAATTTCTGATTTAAGGTATTTTTTCATATTAGAAAATGCTTGTTTAAAATTTAAACTAGGTTGGTATGTGGTGTTATATCTTCCTCTGCTTTATTTGGGTGGGAAGGCAAAAATTCTTATCAGCTAAAATTTTTTTATTCACATTTTCTGTTTCTTCTTATAATACCTTTTTATGGATTTTCTATTTATTTTCTCTTCATTTTGAAATGCTCAGTGTTTGCCTGGATCAGCAAACAGATGATACTATGAATGCAGGGGTGAGGGTTTGGGATGGCTTAGTAGATTTCTTGGTTCTAAAATGCCTTCTTCTGGGGCACCTGGGTGGCTCAGTCGTTAAGCGTCTGCCTTCGGCTCAGGTCCTGATCCCAGGGTCCTGGGATGGAGCCCCACATCAGGCTCCCTGCTCAGCGGGAAGCTTGCTTCTCCCTCTCCCACTCTCCCCACCCCCCCGCTGCTTGTGCTTCCTCTCTCGCTGTCCCTCTCTCTGTCAAATAAATAAACTCTTTTTAAAAAAAATAAATGAATAAAAATAAAATGCCTTCTCCTGTAAGAATGAAGTGCAGTTTCTTTAAAACATAGTGCCATATTGAGGGGGAGGGATGGCTTATCTTTTGATTTTGTCATTCTTTTTTTGTTTGATTGGGGGTAGGGGGGCGCCACGGGTATCTTAATTTCTACCCCTTGCTTCTTTCTTGACTACCTACCCACCCTTCAAGGGATACCCAGCCCTTCCAAATCACCTGTCTTCCCTGGAAAACAATCCTTTCCCAAGACTGCCATGATAATTCTTGCCATACATACTCTTAAAACACTTCCTTTTGATTCTTTAGTAGCCAGTGCTCTAACCCTCCAGGTCCCACTTGTCCTCAGTGTTTTCCCACTCAGGGCCGGATTCTCATCCAGAGGCGATTTCATCCGTCTTTCACCACTACTGGTGAGCCCACCCCCTACTCCCTCTGTCCTCTCCTTGCAGTCACTGTTTAACGTCTTACTTCAGCATGAGCTCCAGAGCGGACTCCGCTGACTTAGGTTGTTTCACTAATTACACATAAGTTGAAGTTTGTAGTCAACTCCATAGCCTCCCAGTTATACTGCAGACAGGGGTTAGGAGTGATTTTATCTCCTCTCCTTCTTGATCTTGTGGAGAAAACTGGATTTACATGGCCATGACTATCCTATGAGAAACTCTAAGTACTTTCATTATTATGTAAAAATCATTTTAACAAGCATCCAAATTTTTCTACCTTTAAAAGAGTAGATCACAAGCTTTTCTATTCTGTGACTTCCAAAAATCCTCATCAAATGACATTTATTATTGAAAAGAGGAAGAGCAGTATCTTCGTAATGCTTCTATTTATTTAGAAACTATTAAATTTCTCCCTGAATTATAGTCTAATCAACTAATTAAATGAAAAGCAAAGTTAGTAAAGTAGTTACAGATTAAGGTATTTATGAGAGAAAAATGATAACACAACTGACCAGAAAGTGAGAAAAGCAGAGAGTGTTGCTGTTGTTTTTAAATTTCCTATATTGCTTCGTAACTGAGGCTTCACCTATCACCTACCTGTAAGGCACCGTATTACTCACAAGTCGTTTTCACACACATTCTTTAAAACTTGGAAAGACTGTGAGAGGAGGAAGCTGAGGCCCAGAGGTTTTTAGGTGACTTGGTAAGACCACAAGGCAGAAAATGGCTGAAATGGAATCAAAACCCTGTTCTTCCCACTAAACGCCACCATGTCTCCTTAGCAGTTTCACTACTATGAAATTCTAGTAACAGACAAATGCAGACTTATGACTTGATTTACACATTGCTTTAACAATCAAATTTTCATTATACCTATTCAAATATCTAAACACAAATATAAAAAACAAAGCTAAAGCTGATTTTCCTGTAGCTTTCCAGACTTAAAAAAATTAGCAACTGTAAAATATATGCCTTGCTTCAAACTGTGTAACATACTGGTTAAATTGGCTGTCCTTCCCAAAATAAGAAACGATTCAAAACTTGTGGGTTTTTTCCTAATGTGAAGAAGGTAAAGGAAAACATTTACACTTTAGTAGACAAAATATCCAAATTAAAGATAGAAATATTACACACACTGAACAGAAAATTACCTTGATATTTCCCTGAGATAAACAGTCTGCATGGCTCTCTTCAAATGAGGTTCAATATTTCTCCAGAGTTTGCGAGTATCACGTTCATTTGCTACCCCAAAAGGGAGAAAATTTCAAAAATTCAGATCTTACAGAAACTGTTTCAAAACAAATATTAATAAGTAAAATTACATAGTTACCTTCTCCTTTAACCACAGGTTCACAATATTTAGGAAAATTAAGTACTGCCTGTAAATAAAGGGAAAAAAAGAGAGAAAGCACTTATTCACCACAAATAGGAATTATTTTCCAAGTACAATTTTTATTAGAATGTAGGCAATTTTATTTCAATATAATTACTCAAGTAAAATATTATTATAGCTTATTATAATAATAAAACCACAAATATAAAAAATGATAGTAAAACAACATGCAAAATACTCCTGAATTGGCTAAGTCCTGCCTAATGTATTAGCTTTTAGATATAAAGTAATATAGCAAAGCATAATTTGTAATTTTAGTTTATAATTCTGTCACAAAGGACCATAAAACACACAATACCACTAGAATTACCTGTTACTTTCCAAGTTTTGAACACTCTCACAAATCAAACATCATCTCATTCAGTACAATTCAAAATTATGAGATTGGCAGCACCATCTGAGACTACTATAAATTCAAGTTCTTGGCACCATACACAATCAGAACCTCTAAGAATGAGATCCAGGAATCCATGTTTTAACAATCTCTCCAAGAATTCTATGTATTCCAAAGTCTGAGAAGCACTAACTAATCATAATTACTTAATAGTTTTCCATGAATAAACACAGGAATTTTACCGAGAGGTAGGTTCAAGCAAACTGATAAAAATATGTAGCTGCCATTTATTAATATTAACTTGATCACAAGTATTTCATACTGAAATGATTCCATAATGAAGCCTGGAGAAAGACAGATGTAAATGTTAACTATCCAACCTCAAATCCAGAAGATAAGAGAGAGCTAAGAACTAATCCTTGGAAGTTTTTCCTATTTTACTCCATAAAAAGCAACTGTTTAGGGCAGAAAAATCTTCCAAACTCTGTTTATATTAAGTGTAGACAGGCCAACTTTCTTAGTTTCAGGTTTTCAGATCTAAACACTGCTTAATAACAGTAATGTCACAATGTCAGCAGTAACCGGTAAACAACTTGGCTGTTTTTTTTTTCTTGGCCAAAACATTAAAATACATGTTTAATCATTTACAAATAGCAGTAAAAAGGTAATGAAGATAATTTTAGGAGACTATTTTCCCATTTTACTTTAGTAAATTAGTATTTTCCCCATGCCATTCCACAAGAACTTGCTGAGTATATAAAACTATACGATTATGAGTACCCTTAACTGTCCAAATACAATCTCTGTATTTAAGTAAATCTATAAATCCTAGCCCTTACTAATAAGGGGAATTTGACAAAATAATCTGTCCAAATACAAAATACTTTTCACAACTTTGGCTATTAACATTCAAATGTGCTAATACTATGCCCACTTCTCCTATATTAATCCTCAAATATAAGCAAATCTTACTTCCCTATATTAAGGATTATTTATAGCAAAATCTAACTTTAGGCCCATTGATATTTTAAACCGTCCTCCCAATGACCCAGAGACTGGAAATAAAAAGACTGCTAATAAAATCACAAAAATAATTCCAAAGCCCAAGCAGAAATAATTTTTAGATAATTTTCTGATATAATAAATTTCTACTCCCACTGAACATTCCCCCCATTTAACTCCCCATTATTCCTTAACTTTTAAATATATATTTTACTCTTAGCTGGTCCCATTCATGAAAAGGGGTGGAAGGGGCAAGACAGAGGCATAATTTTATTAAGAAATGACCATGTGCTCAGCAAATATTCATGCTCATAACAGGAGAAGCTAATTATGGCCACCTGTTACCTCACTTATTCTTGACAACTGCACTTTTATTATGCCCATTTGTCAGCCAAGAAAGCAAAATATAATTTGCCTACAGGCACCGAGATTCCAGTGACTGAATTCATGATCATGATTTGTGAGATGTCCTGGGAATTTATTTCTAAACCAATAAGGCCACAATGTTAGCAAAGCCTGATCCAGGTGAAACAGAGAGACTACTTCCCTTATACTGCAAAGAAAAACTTGCATTGCTTTAAGAGGCAAAACAATCCATTATGAATAATGACTAGGTTGCCACAAGATAGAGATAGGCAATTTAGGAAACTTCCAACTCTTCCTCAGCAAGATTTTCAGAAAAACTTCATTATTCTATTTGAAATTATTTGTTAGAAAATCATCTAAAAGGGGCACCTGGCGGCTCGGTCAGAAGAGTGTGCCCCTCAATTTCAGAGTCGTGAGTTTGAGCCCCATGTTGGGTGTAGAGATTACTTGAATAAAAACTTAAAAAATATGATACATGTATACTGTAGTAAGCAAAACTCTAAGGTAGCCCCCCAAGACTGCCAGCCCCTGATATACATGCACACGTTCTCTCAGTTATTCAATCAAACAGTAATTTAGGTACTGCTGTAAAAGAATTTTGTAGATGTAATTAAAGTCCCAAAGATAGTACTATTTATGGGAGAATTAAAATAGAGATAATCAGATGAGTCTGACCTAATCAACAAGCCCTTCAAAAGCAGAAAGTGTTCTCTGGCCAGTCACAGAAGTCAGAGACTAGGAGTATGAGGATTCAACAAACCCTTGCTGGCTGGTGGATGGATAGGTATGTGGCGAAGAACACAGGTGCTCTCTAGGAGGCCTGAGACTTGGCTGACAGCCAGCCAGACAGCTTCTGACCTCATTCTTACAGCCAAGAAAACCTGCATTCTGTCAAGTCTGAATAAGCGTGGAAGCTATTTTCCCTAGAACCTCAGGATTAGAATACAATTTAGCCAAAACTTTAAATTTACCTGATATCCTGAGCAGAAGTCAGCAACACTGCCTCGATTTCTGACCTACAGAACTGTGAGCTAATAAACGTGTGCTGTTTTAAGCCACTAAATTTGTGGTAATTTGTTATGCAGCAATAGAAAGCTAATACACATGTTCAAGTACAAATATAAAAACATATTCCAATATTCCAAGGCCATGCAGAAATAATTTCTGAACTCTTTTGCCTTTTTAAGAATACCTACATTTCATCCCTGAAATATTAGAGAAATAAAAATCAGAACTGAGAACGTTTGCATTAACATTAATTTAATCAAGCAGTGGGGGCCTTATTACATGCATTAACTCATTTAATCCTCTGAGCCTACGATGTAGACATTATCATCCCCATCTTATAGAGAAGTTAAAGTATCTTTCCAATCTCTGACTTCCCCTTCTTTGATTAGCCACAGAAAATTCTGCTTTTAAAGTGCTCATGTGGATTAGGTGATACCTACCCTGGTAATTGCCCTATCTTAAAATAGGATATCCTGAAGCCAGACAGAAATGAAAAATGATTAAGTTGAAATTCTGATGAGGAGCAAGGTATTGACAAGGTTTCGAGGTACTTCCCCACAACAAGGAGAAAAGAAATACCATCTTAATCAAATGATCAAAGTGAACATTATCAGTTATAAAGTAAAATGAAATCCTGTAACACCTGATAGGATGCAATGAGAACAAAGCATCATTTCTGTGATATTCCTGTCAGATGCATAACCTGAATCTGACCATAAGCAAACATCAGACAAATCCAAATTAAAGGTGATTCCACAAAACAACTGGCCTGTAATCTTCAAAGGTCACAAGATCATGAAAGTCGAAGACTGAACAACTACTCTAAATGGAAGTTCAAGAAACATAGCAACTAAATGCAGTATGTGATTCTGAACTGGATTCTTTTGCTCTCAAGTACATTACTGTGACAACTGGCAAATCCTGAATAGGGCCTGAGGATCAGGCTGGAGCGATGAGTCCATTTTCTCATTTTGATGGTTGTACTGTAGTTATGTGGGAGAATGCCATTCTAAGATACTAAATACTAAAGATACAAATACTAAAGTATTTGGGGTCATGGGGCAACAGGTCACAATCTCAGATGATTTGGGAAAAAAGAGAAAAAGTTCTTTTTATTGTACCTGCAATTTTTTGTAAATTAGAAATTGCTTCCAAAATTTTTTTTTAAAGATTTTATTTATTTATTTGACAGAGAGAGAGCAAGAGAGAGCACAAGCAGAGGGAGAGGCAGAGTAAGAGGGAGAAGCAGGCTCCCTGCTGAGCAGGGAGCTGGATGTGGGGCTCAATCCCAGGACCTTGAGATTATGACCTGAGTCGAAAGCAGACACTTAACCAACTAAGCCACTCAGGTGCCCCATAATTGCTTCCAAAAATTTTTAAATAAATTTTAAAACTATCCAATACTTTCATTATCTTGTAAATACTATATCTAATAAAATGATGAGAGCAAACTATTAACATGTCAGTACCAATGGAACGTTGTTGTGATACAAAAAGAATTCTTAATTATTCAAGGCCAAAAATAAAGGTGCCCTATAAAGGCCCAACTGGGAAAGCTAGCTAAATACTGCTTCTTGCTTACCCCATGTCTAAAGATGACTACGGGACTACTCAAAATACGCCACAGCTTCATTTAATATGGATGAATATCTCAAAATGTTGAGCAAACGTAGACAGATAAAAAAGAATGCATACTGTATGTTTCCATTTAGATAAAGTTCAAAAACAGGCAAAACTAACCTTTAATGTTAGAAGCAAAGATAGTGATTATCTCTGAGGAGGGAAGAAGAGGTAGAAATCGGGAGGAAGCATGAAGTGGGCTCCTTAGATGTTGGTAATTTTCTACTTTTTTACCTGGATTATATTTACACATGTGTTTTCATTTTGTGATAATTCACTATGGTACATATGTATGGTTTCTGTGCTTTTCTTTCTTTTTTTTTTTTTAAGTAGACTCCACACCCACCGTGGAGCCCAATGTGGAGCCTAAACTCATGACTCTGAGATCAAGACCTGAGCTGAGATCAAAAGTCTGACACTTAACCAACTGAGCCACCCAGGGACCCCTTGTGCTTTTCTATATGTATGCTACACTTTACTCAAAAAGTCAAGAAAAAATAAAAGAAAAATAAACCTAACTAGGTTATTTCTCCTAATTAAAGACTCTGCTTCCCCCTTAAGCACCTCTCACCAAAAAATAGCTCTTCTCTATGTGGAAAAGACATCCTCATTCATACATCAATCAATATAAAGACATAAAAGAACGGTGAAGGACACCCACTCACCCAGCCATCTGTCAAACCAAACCTGGCCATGAGCGGAATGACAGCTGTTCTGCCAGATCATTCTTCAAACTTCATATTCTTTAATATATGACTTTAACATATAATGCAAACCTACAGCAGTTTTAGTTAGCAGTCTCCATACCCAAGTCATGGTTTATGTTCTTGGAGATAGTAAGATTACAATGTATTTTTAAGTCCATGAACGTCTGATCAGCAGAGGGAGGAAGAGAACTAAAATTAATTGATCCTCTTCAGCTATCAGGCATTTTACACGTGCTCCCCCCCCTTCTTTTTACCTCACAAAACTCCTCTGACGCAGATATTATACCTACTTAACAGAAGAGAAAATTCAAGTTCAAAAAGTTTAGGTAACTTGCCAAGAACATACTGCTGGTAAATGACACAACTTGTGTTTCTTCATCTATAAAATGAAAATTCATAATAATGCCTTCCTTCACAGGGTTGTTGTTAAGAATTGAGTCAATATTGGCAAAAGGCTTAGAACACTGGCCAGCACACACAAAGTACTTAATAAAACTGGCTATTGTTTAAGAGGTAGTTGTGGTATAGTGCTTATGAACATATGCTCTGGAGCCAGACCCCAGGATTCTTTATTTGCAAAATTTTATAATCTAATTCATTTTAGTTCTCAGGGAGTATTTTTCCCTAGCATACAATCACATCGTAAAAATAAAGCAAAAATAACTGATATGTATAGAAACACATTGGTGTGTACTGTCTTTTGAGTCAACTGAGAGCTAGGGGACAGATCTGCAAGCATTTCAGAACTGTGACAATCTCTTCCTCATCAAAAAATAAAGTTTGAAAAATACATGAAAGAATTTGAGATTTGAGAGTGTCATGACTGCTTGAAGTAGAAATTACATTGGGCTGGTCAGCTGCATGTGAGACAGGTGAGTTATGTGCAAGGCAGAAGACTCTGTACCCTGAGCAGCTTCTCTGTGCCAGCTCCCTTCACTGTCCTGCGACCTAGAACCCACCTCCTCCCACGCTCCAAACACCCATGGGACAATCTACCTAGCCCCTGCTCAAAAATAAGATCAAAACTTCTATTCCCTAGGGAGTTCTGGGTCCTGGCTACATAAAAACCAGCTGTATTATTTCATTAAAATAATTCACAAAAAGTAAATGATCCCCCCAGAAATTATTTGTACTTTAAAAGGAGAGTATTTATTTAAATAACTTAGTGTTATCAGTAATATCACCTAACATATTTTATAAGCACTTTAGTAGAGAGCATTTTTTATCCTCATAAAAATCATCTGAGTTATGTTTTCTTGGTTGCCCCCCCCCACTTCAGAAATGAGGAAACTGAAGTACGTAAAATTACATACATATGTATGTATGTACCATAGCTGGTAAGTGGCAGACCTAAGGTATTTGAATATTAAGTCCTCTGCTCATTCTACCATGTACACTTTGATTATCTGGCACCCGCTTCCTAGTCACTATGTCACTGGTCACCACAGGCACATGGCCAAACAACAACAAAAACTTGGCATCAGAAATTTGGAATTGGGGCGCCTGGGTGGCTCAGTTGGTTAAGCAACTGCCTTCGGCTCAGGTCATGATCCTGGAGTCCCGGGATCGAGTCCCGCATCGGGCTCCCTGCTCGGCAGGGAGTCTGCTTCTCCCTCTGACCCTCCTCCCTCTCATGCTTTCTGTCTCTCATTCTCTCTCTCTCAAATAAATAAATAAAATCTTTAAAAAAAAAAAAAAAAAAAAGAAATTTGGAATTGCACTCTAAAAGATTACTAAGCTCCGCCTAAGCAATTAATTTTTCTGAGTAATTTCTAAGAAAATTGTGATATTTAAGAAGAAAAAAGTTTAAAATACAATAAATTTAACGTGTAACAGATTTGTTTTAAAAGGGCCATGCAAACATCTTTAGAAAATGAACCATTCTGTGTTTGGCATTCATAAATGAATATAAAAATAACTTCTTCAATTGACCCTTTTAAAAATTATAATTACTATTTTTTAAGAATATCATAGTCAAGATAAAACAAACCTAAATGGATATTCTAAGTAGTACTTCACTTTCTCCTATCTCGTGCTACCTACAGACCTAGCCTCCAAAAAAATAGTACTTAAAGAAATAATTTGTAAAGCAAACTTAAAAGTGCACACATAGAAAAGATGCCTAAAAAGAATCCTTTGCAGGTGATTTATTAAACTTTCAATAACTATGCCATTTACAAACTTTGAAACAAATAATAGTATCCACTTGAAGGAAAATGTATCTTTATTATCCTATGTTCCACATAGGGAGGAAAATAAGAACACTGCTATTTTTTTCCTGTGCTTACTGATCATATCTTATATATATATTAGTATTACTAGTAGTAGTAAAAGCTTAAACCACACTTCAAGCTTCAAGTTTATGAACATGATGTAACAATAACAACAAAACTATAAGCTCATCCCTAAACAATTTTTCAGGAAAACCTAAAGGACTAAAAAAGGACTATAAAAAATATAGGACTATATAAAATAGCATATTTAAACATATATTTTCTTTTACACTTTATCTAGAAATAGTTCCCTAAACATTTATTTATTCTTACACTTCATGATCTACTTTGAAATGGCTGTAGGCACAGATTCCCACAGGATTCAAGGACATCAGTGCTAAGTTGTGGGAACTGCAGGTTACTTCCCAGGCAAGATGGTAGAGGAGTGTTTCCCCCTGACTCCATCTCATGCAGGGACCGTGTACTGACCCCTCTCCTCTCTGTAAGCCCCTCTGTTGTCATTTCCTTTGGGCACCAGGGATCCAAGACATTCAATTCCTATAGAGATGTTAGTGATGAGCTTGAACTAGAACAGCTTGCTCCCTACTGTTCTAGTTCTAGTTTTTTCCCTACTCAGAAGATACTTGATATCTACATCTAAATCAGAAGAAGCCTAAAATCTAAAACTTAGAAGAACATCCTAAATGTGAACCCAATTTTAAATGGTCGCCTTCTTCTACATTCTGTCTCAAACACCCATTCAAACACATACTGAATCCCTCTAAGTGACTTTTCAGAGCAAAGAAAAGAGTAAAACAAAGAAAATATGCTAAAATCTATAGAATGTGTTCCTTTTAAAGTAACCGTTTTCCAGGGGCACCTGGATGGCTCAGTCAGTTAAGCATCTGCCTTCAGCTCAGGTCATGATCCCGGGGTCCTGGGATCATGCCCCACATCAGGTTCCCTGCTCAGCAGGGAGTCTGCTTCTCCCTCTGCCCCTCCCCCTGCTCGTGTTCTCTCTCTAATAAATGAATAAAATCTTAAAAAAAAAAAAAGTAACTGTTTTCCATCCTTAGGTATATTACTACTTTCTCTTACATGTAGATAAAATCTTAGTATGAATGGAAGGTTTCTAAAAGGGAAACCAGATATTCTTGCCTCCTCCCCTTCACATCCAATTAAAAAGTAGAAAGATCAAAGAAAAATTAAAGTAAATATGATTACTTTACAAATTACCTGTGAAATATAAATAGCTTTACTACTCTTTTAAATAATGTTTTAAGTAATTATTTATATAAACATCAAAAGTAATCCGTTATATAAAGATAATTAATTCAAGGTCAATGGCTCATGAAAGACCTGTAATCAAGGCTTCTGACTACCCTTAAATTCATCTAGATGCCAGACCACTATTGCTACATACATAAAACGTGAAAGAAATGTTACAAAAAATTAAGACATAAAATTACTTATTAAGCTTTTACACCTATTTCTCTTCATTTTTATTTTAATGAAGTTTTACATTTTCTGCAATTAAAAGAGAAAGAAGGAAACAAAAAACACTCCTAAGGAAGAGTGAGAAGACATTAACTAAAGATGAATGAAGGTTTTCTGATCAGATTGAAGTTTGTACTAAGGAACAGACTTCCACCTACTTATGTTAGCCTCAAAAGGCCATATCCAAATTTCTAGAATAAATTTTCAGCTTCTAGCCTACCTCACACCATTTCTACATGGAAAAATATTAAAAGATATACTTTCTTTTTTTAAGTAAAAAGCTCACTCACCAGATGTCTGAGCTCTTTCAAATCTCGGCAGACAGTGTAGAAAACTCCAAGAAGAATATTAATGTAGGCAGCATAGAAATCAGCCGAATACTCTGGAGGATGATCATGTGACAGGATCTTTTGAAGGTTCCCTGTTCAAAGGACACACATGAACTTAAGGATTAAGCCAGCACCCCACAAGTTATATCTTCTAGCATTTTATAACAAGGGTATAAAACAATAAATATATAGGCCCAGCAATTATTAAGGAATACGAAAACTATTACAAGACTAGAAATGTAACACAACTTTTGAAACTGAGGCAAAAGAACTATGAATCTAATGTTCTAAAAACATTATTAAAAATTGCTTAAGACAGGGATGCCTGGGTGGCTCAGTCGTTAAGTGTCTGCCTTCGGCTCAGGTCATGATCCCAGGGTCCTGGGATCGAGTCCCACATCGGGCTCCTTGCTCAGCAGGGAACCTGCTTCTTCCTCTGCCTGCCACTCCCCCTGCTTGTACTCTCTCTCTCTCTAGCAAATCAATAAATAAAATCTTAAAAAAAAAAAAATTGCTTAAGACAAATATTAAACAATGACATCTAAAGAAAATCTCAAGAACCTCTGCAGGCAAAATGTGTATCAAGGGTGAAAAATAATATACATTCTATTTATTTGTCTGCCTAATAAGTAAATCAACTAGAAAAAACAAGCAGGAGTACTACACAAACGACCGACCACCAAACTGGAAAATGCTCTTCATTTTTTGAAAAATAAAAAGAATTCATAATTTTTTATGAAAATCATCATCTTTACTTGGTCATTCCCCCTTTTATAAATCATATTTTCTTCCTAAAGCTTTGGTATCTTTACTATATTTCTCTTCTTTCTTAAACTCTTTATATAATATCACACGTTAAGAATCCTAAACTTTATTTTATCCTGCTGGAAATATCATATTGTAGAAGCACAGTTAAAATTAAAAGAGAAACAACCACCCATTACTCAAAAATTGCCCATGTACAGTACATGAAATCAATTAGTCATTCATTCCTTATTGCAATTCCCTCTGACTCCCTGGTGCAATGGTCTCTTTAGACTCCTCAGTTAGTTCTTTGTCTAGTTCCACAGGTTCAGGATTTTTGCAATAGTTAAGTAAAAAGTCTCATAGGATGTTCTGATCAAGTCAATTTCCTTTTGTCTAAGGTTCCCTTTAAGAGATGAGCATTTCTTTTTTAAAGATTTTATTTATTTATTTGACAGACACAGCGAGAGAGGGAACACAAACAGGGGGAGTGGGAGAGGGAGAAGCAGGTTTCCTGCAGAACAGGGAGCCCGAAGTGGGGCTCGATCCCAGGACCCTGGGATCATGATCTGAGCCGAAGGCAGACGCTTAACGACTGAGCCACCCAGGCGCCCCAAGAGGTGAGTATTTTTACCATGGACACTATGCCATTTACCATCAGCCCTTGACTCTACCACTCTCTTGTTCCTCACAATCAGATATAGGTGCAAGATCGAACAATATATACAGCCTATCACTGGATATATATTAAGAAAAACTTACATATAGTTATATATCAAGGGGCTCTTTTAGATAGGGCTGCTGACTGAAAAAAACAAAACATAGCACATTTCAAAGCCCAGCCACATGCTTGGAATATTATCCTGAACGGATTCTCTATGAGAGACTGTTACTAGATCTGCATTTTTTATATCACAACCACTGAAAAAAAATACACAAAGTCCAAAACTTGACTTTGGTGTCCATGTATTTTTACATTCTAATAGGACATTTTAAATTTAATGTTACTAAGCTTTTTAAAACTATGAATGGGAAAATATTGGATACACTGAAAGTTTCTAAAAGGTGCCTTAAAACTGAGGAGATATAGAAGGAATGGATGGTCAGACAGATGAACATACACAGGTGAAAAAGATGGTCTAACAAATGGATGGATGCAGAAATCTGGAAAACAGGTCTCCAGATCAGAGGGCGCTCCTAAGCTCCTCCTGAACATCTCTATCTAGATACCCCTTATTGGTGACTCTCGATGCCACACATGAAAGTTGATTATATGTTACCACTGGCCCAATCCTGATGAAAGTGTTGTAAGAGTTAGAGATCTCACTGTGTTGTTATAAAAATAAAGCAGCTACTTAGTTAGACTACAGGTAAAACTGCAGAGTATAACTCCACATTACAGAAGCTCTGTCTGGGACTATTCAAACGTATGGAAAAATCCCATCTCTAACAGAAAGTCAAAAAATAGTACACTAACAGGTAGTAAATAAAGGGAAGAAGAAGCCATCTGACTGGTCTCCTGTTGTCTTAAAATTTCACTATCAAACTATAGTTTAAAACATAAAGAACAACCATTTCTAACTTGATGAGGAACTTCAGCTTCTAGTCATGAAAAAGTAAGAGGCTCCAGAAATACTCTCCGGCAACAAACTGAAATCTGGACAAAATATAAAAAACACTATTTTCAGACATCAAACAACAGGCAATAAAGCACTATGATACCTGAGAAAAAGGAAACAAATAAGCCATCAGCCAGGCTTTCTAACAAGAGGTAATTTTAGAACTGTGGTACAGGAAAGTTCCAAAAGGAGCCATTAATTCCAAAGAGAAGACAAAGATCAGAGTAGATGGAGCTATCTAAGGCTGCTAGAACGTGCAGGGTAGAGTACAAGAGAGAAAGAGCTATGGAAAGAAAGAGCTACAGAAATCTACATAGGGGTTCGTCTTGAGTCTTGTCTGAATACCAATCTGTATATGCACGGACTAAAACCCTACAGGCCAAGCAAGAACAACTTCTGGGGTTAAACAATTAATGGAGAGTTGTCAGTCAAACAATTATCAGAGCTCACAAAGAACTGTAAATCATTCATACTGTCACCAGTCACAATGAAGAAACTATATATGTATGGCATTCAGCAGAGATCCCAGAAGGGCTATGTCTTAGAAGTAGAGCTAAAATTACCCCTGGAATAAAGGCCACTCCAGAGCATGTCTCCAAACAAGCTTTAAAAAAGCCCTAAAAGATATATCTTCAAGAAATTTAAGTGCTCCTAGAAAAATGTCCAACATACAAAAAAACACAATATCTATTATTGAATCAAAAATTACTAAGTACACAAAGCAGCATAACAAATACCCATAATAGATAAAAATTAGTCAACAGAAACAAACCCAAAATGGAAGAGGCCATGGAATCAATAGACAAGGACATTAAAACAACTATTATAAACATACTCATAAGCTCAAAAATACAAAGGAAAACAAAAGCATAGTAAGATCTGTAAGGAAAAATTTCACTGGATGAAATTAACTGCAGATTAGACACTTGTAGAAAAAAAAAAAAGTGAGTGAACTTAAAGACATAGAGAAAAAACACTATCCCTCATAAAACACAGAGAAGAAAGATTTAAAATTTAAATAAGTAAACAGATTCAATGAGACAATATCAAATGATCTAACATACATGTAATGCAGTCCCAGGAAAAGGCAAGGTCAGGGGACACAGGGAACAAAGATAAAATATTTGACGAAATAAGGGCTGAAAATTTTCCAAAGTCACCGAAACTATACAATTCATACATCCAAGAAGCTCAAGCAAGATAAACAATAAAAGATTTTTTTATTTCTTTCAAGTCTGAATAATAATTTAATATGGGGTTTATAATAGGGGCACCTGGGTGGCTCAGTCAGTTAGGTGTCCAACTCTTCATGTCGGCTCAGGTCATGATCTCAGGGTTGTGAGTTCAAGCCCTAAGTTGGGCTCCATGCTCAGCACATAGTCTGCTTGAGATTCTCTCCCTCCCGCTCCCTTTGTCCCTCCCTCCGCTCACGCTGTCTCTCAAATAAATAAAATCTTTTTTAAAAATATGCAGTTTATAATAAATGTGGCTCAGTCTGTTAAGCATCTGCCTTCAGCTCAGGTCATGATCCCAGGGTCCTGGGATCGAACCCCACCTCAGGCTCCCTGCTCAGAGGGAAGCCTGTTTCTCCCTCTGTCTGCCACGCCCCCTGTTTGTGCGCTCTCTTGACTCTCTGACAAATAAATAAAATCTTAAAAAAAAGAAAATATAATAAATGTAGAAATAAAACACAGGATAAAACCAGCACAATGGTTGTGATATGGGAAACTATAAGTCACTGAGATTTTCAGATTGTTTATTGGAGCAAAACTTATCCTGAATGACACAATAACTAAACCAAACCAAAAAGCTGATGAAGTGCATTATAATCCACCGGGGGGGGGGGGGGGGGAAGCTTTACCAAAAGATGAGTAGTCTGCATGTGGTAGAGATCAGAAACAAGAATTCCAAACTGAGCTCCTAGTGATCACTGATGAGAGAGGGCATCCTGAACATCAAATACCATATTCTTACAGATGGTATGTGTATCAAGTTGACTGGATGACATTAGCCACTAAGATTATCCCTTTACTCTGGTTCCATGCTTACTCTAACTACAGTTTGGCTTATCAATTAATGTTTCCTTTTTTGAATGCCCTTCTATGTGATTACGGTGTTTTGCTTTTCAAAAAGATCTTGGTATGTAGAAGGCCCTGAATTAAATCATCAGATAAAACGTGGCTCCATTATTATATACTTTTCAAAAACCTAGTAGTCTATGTGCTGAAATTGGCAAGATCATTTTTATTATTTAAATGTCCCCAAGTTCTCTCCATATATGATGCTTTGTATCTTTTCTTTCTAAAATTTTAAACCAAATTCTATAATTATACCATACTTTAATACAACTTCACTAAGATGTAGAAAATCAGCTTTTAAAAAAACAATTTCTTTAAATGTATAGTTTTTCAGTACTTAAACCCTAAATGGGTCATGAATAAAATTAACTTCGAACAGTGATGACACAAGGTACAAAGAAATTTTTTTTAATGAAATCCTCTGATTCATTCCTTTTCTTCCTACCCTTTTCCCTTCTTCCTATTTTGCAATTTTCATGGAAGAGAAGCTACTGAAAATAAGGGCTCCCTTCATCTATTTTGGGTTCCTTTCTTCTATTTCAGTTAATTAGGTAAGGCAAGGTGTCATTTGATTGCTGTTCGGGTGTAAATAGGCAAAAATGTGTTTATCTTAACAATGAATGTTTACAGCTGATTAGTTCAGAGGGCTAGTGTCAATGAGGCTAAGGTCAAGGAATGCTATTTTTTCATAGCCTGCTAACCACTTTATGCTTCACAATTATAAACTTTGAGTCAGAAGCAGCATATTTGTATAGTGACAACACAATACTAATCTACAAAACTATCTGGCAACACAAAAGGCTACAGTGTTCTTCCAAAGACAAAAATAATCAAGATCTATGAAATTTAAGATTAAATACAAACCAAAAGGCAGTAAGAAACGCAAGGCCTAGTAGTTGGTACTATAAGAGGAACACTAATGAAAAATAAAATCAGATTTACAAAGTTAAAAGATACATTCCACACAGTACTTAACCCAAATAGATGGTAAATAAAGATTTCCATACAATTTAAATGTGCTTTGCCAACCTAGTCTGATTCTTACTTGTTTTTTTTTTTTTTAAATAACTGGCTGTTTTATTTTTTTATTTTATTTTATTTTTTAAAGATTTTATTTATTTATTTGACAGAGAGATAGCGAGAGAGGCAACACAAGCAGGAGGGAGTGGGAGAGGGAGAAGCAGGCCTCCCACGGAGCAGGGAGCCCGATGCGGGGCTCGATCCCAGGACCCTGGGATCATGACCTGAGCCGAAGGCAGACGCTTAACGACTGAGCCACCCAGGCGCCCCATGATTCTTATTTGTATGGGTGTTACCATCACAATATATAGATCTTACTATACTAAAAAATGTGAAAATACACCATTAGCACAAATATGTAAAGAATACTCATTCAAAAAATTTTAGTAACTATATAACTCCTCACAGTTCCAAAATAAAACCTCTGTAAGTGCAGATACATAACACTTTATTTGAGATTGGCAGCAAATCTGAACAGATTAAGACATCAAAGTATTTCACTTGAATATGCTAGCTTAATCTTTCAAACAACAAAAACTATTTTAGTGAATATCATTTGTCAAAATGAAGTTTTAAAATTTACCTATGCTATAATCAGGGAAATACAAGACAAATGGCTCAAAGCACCCAGTATTTGGACGAAACTTTTCCCAAACAATTTCACTGAGAAACAGAACAGTCACATTTCTGTCAGTCTGTAAAAGAAAGAGAAATAAAAGTAACTTTGCATTTAAAAATCTTAATCAGAGCAGCAATTCCATTTGAATTTTTCTTTCAAATAAACCCAGCAAAGTTACAACATATAACAAGTTATTTGCATATTAATAAGCCTTATTTATAAAACCTAATCAAGGAGCTCATCCACTTGCAAATTTTCATACATCATTACCTAGAATTTCCATAAAACTTTAAGGTTAACCAACATTTCAGTTACCCATGAATGCTAGGACAGTCACACAGCTTTTATTTTATAGAAATTAAGAAACACATTTGCTTAATAATGAAGACAAGATCCTTTTATGGGAATTTTCAAAGAAATCATTAGCTTTCAATCAGTAAACAAAAAATGTGCAACTTAACATCTCTCATCATTAAAATAGCTACAGAAACCCAGAAAGGAAATAAGAGTTAAAGAAAAATAGATATGTTGTACTTACAACCATATAATACCAGGAAACGTTAAGGGTTTTTTTTTAAGGCTATTTTCACACAAACTATTGAGCAAAACATGTTGAATATACATTAAAAACACTAAATACACACACAAAACACCAGTGTAAAGTGAACAGTCATCTTTTGAAGTATATTTGGAAAGTATTATCGGTATACCAAAATGAACACTTAAGTTTAACAAGCTCAACATGTACACTGTCCTACAGAGTGGCCACAAATACCCTATGATGCTGGTTAGAATTTATCTGTAGACACACCTCTGCATTTTCAACACCAATTTTAATTTTTCCCCATTTTTTTATTATTAACATATAATGTTTATTTGTTTCAGGGATAAGGTCTGTGATTCATCAGTCTTACACAATACACAGTGCTCACAACACATACCCATATTTTTTTTGACATCTCCCGAGGTGACAGAGCAGACATGGTAGCTGCTTTGTTCAGTAACTATTCTTAGGATCCAAACACATAAATTACACTATACTTTGGTGGTGATTTATTATTTACTGATTACTAACTTACATGTAATCTTATGTTCCAGTTTTCATTACTTAGAAAAACATTCTTTTGGCTAACAAAGATAGCTGAGTTTAATAAATTAATAAGTCCACAAAAATCTAGCTTCTTTATGAAAAACAGGAAAAGATTTTTACTTTCAAATGCTTTTTGTCTCCTTGAATTTATTTCTATAGGGATAAAAAAGTATGCTCTAAATACAATCTTGATTACATTGCATTGAGTGGTTTTGCTTTAAAAAAATGACCAGCTAAAAGCATTTGATAAAATCAGTTCAAAAATATAGAGGTCCAAAAAATAGAAGATATTTATCTATCTGAAAGAATTTTAAGTTGGTAATGTTCTCATCTCATCTCACCTTCAATATACAATGATATCTATCATAACTTAAACTTCATTTTACTCAGATAAATATTTAATATAAAAACCATGAAATGCTGGGGTGCCTGGGTGGTTCACCTGGTTAAGCATCTGACTTCGGCTCTGGCCATAATCTCAGCGTCCTGGGATGGAGCCCTGAGGCCTGCGTTGGGATCCCCACTCAGCAGGAAGTCTGCTTCTATCTCCCCCTTGGACCCTCCCCCTGCTCATGCACACAGGAGCACATGCTCTCTCTTGCTCTCAAATAAATAAATAAAATCTTAAAAAAAAAACAAAACAAACATGAAATGCCTTTACTAGATTTCTCCTAAATGAAATACATTTTTTTTTACATCAAGCATGTTTCCAGAAATGTCAAAACAATTCTCTTTTCTGCTAGAGTTGAAATTACTATTTCATTTCTTCAGTTTCCATAATTACAACTAAAAAAAAGTGAAAGGCCTAACTACTGTGAAGGGATGCATGATGACCATTACTAGGCATGAGGGGGAAAAATGAGGTAAGCTATAGTGGAATAGCAAGAGGACAGCAACAATGTCCTCTGGACACCAGACAGGGAATCCTAGAGCAATGAGGACAGTGGATGAAGGTATGCAAAAAACCCCACAAATGCAACGCAACAAAACAATAAAAGGAGGGATGCCTGGGTGGCTCAGTTGGTTAAGCGTCTGACTCTTGGTTCTGGCTCACGTCATGATCTCATGCGTCCTGAGATGGAGTCTGGCGTTGGGCTCCATGCTCAGCAGGGAGTCTGCTTCAAGATTCTCTCCCTTTGCCCCTCCCCCTACTCTAATGCAAGCATACACACCTGCTCTCTCTCTCTCTAAAATAAATGAATAAAACTAAAAAGAAAAAAACAAAAAAAGAAATGAAGGAGGAGGCATCTACTTAAAGAGGACGGGTTCCTGGTCTCAGTAGTAAAATGCCAAGAGTTAACCTAACTACAAAGGCTAGACTATATGAGGTAATTTCCAGGACGGCTACCAAGAGCTATACTGGTCTCTCCTCCTGTCCTCTCACAGCTCACCCCTGCCCAATACTATTACTAAAAGTGGATTTTAGGAATCGACCTTAGACACACAATGATTTCAACGGCACTTGGAAAGCCTCTCTGAACTTTTATTTCAGTAATATGTTCAGTAAATATTTAACTTTTCAAAGGTAGAAATGCTGCAAGCACTGTCTCTCCAAATATTAATTTTAATGATAATGTTACTTAATACTTAACTCAGACATAAAACTAGGTAAGTATAAACTATTTATGCTCAAAGTACTTACAGGATTATAAAACAAAAACAAAAATAAACCTGTAAGTTAAATACAAAATTATAAAATCAATAAAATTTAAATTAACAGTAATTGAATATGATGTTTTGATCAAACTAAATATTTGCTCACTTGTGATTATGGTACAAATAGGAAACAGCCACAGTTCTTGTGAGTTTAGCATTCCTATACCAATTGGTATTGGGGAACAATGAATTCTCTCACCAGTTGTCTTTTTCTTCTTATTATGTTATGTTAATCACCATACATTATATCATTAGTTATTGATGTAGTGTTCCATGATTCATTGTTTGCGTATAACACCCAGTGCTCCATTCAGTACGTGCCCTCTTTAATACCCATCACCAGGCTAACCCATCCCCCCAACCCCCCACCCTCTAGAACCCTCAGTTTGTTTCTCAGAGTCCATAGCCTCTCATGGTTCATCTCTCCCTCCGATTCCCCCCCTTCATTCTTCCCTTCCTGCTATCTTCTTCTTTTTTTTTTTTAAACATATAATGTATTATTTGTTTCAGAGGTACAGGTCTGTGATTCAACAGTCTTACACAATTCACAGCGCTCACCATAGCACATACCCTCCCCAATGTCTATCACCCAGCCACCCCATCCCTCCCACCCCCCACCACTCCAGCAACCCTCAGTTTGTTTCCTGAGATTAAGAATTCCTCATATCAGCGAAATAAGTCAAACAGAGAAAGACATGTATCATATGACCTCACTGATATGAGGAATTCTTAATCTCAGGAAATAAACTGAGGGTTGCTGGAGTGGGGGGTGGGGTGGGAGGGATGGGGTGACTGGATGATGGACACTGGGGAGGGTATGTGCTCTGGTAAGCGCTGTGAACTGTGCAAGACTGTTGAATCTCAGATCTGTACCTCTGAAACAAATAATGCAATATATGTTAAGAAAGAAAAAAAGAAGAAGAAGAATGTAGCAGGAGGGGAAGAATGAAGGGGGGGAAATCGGAGGGGGAGAAGAACCATGAGAGA
>NW_022589707.1:78878193-78946258 GCF_004348235.1 Phoca vitulina
AGAATGAAGGGGGGGAAATCGGAGGGGGAGAAGAACCATGAGAGATGATGGACTCTGAAAAACAAACTGAGGGTTCTAGAGGGGAGGGGGGTGGGAGGATGGGTTAGCCTGGTGATGGGTATTGGGGAGGGCACGTTCTGCATGGAGCACTGGGTGTTATGCACAAACAATGAATCATGGAACACTATATCTAAAACGAATGATGCAATGTATGGGGATTAACATAACAATAAAAAAATTTAAAAAAAAATCTTAAAAAAAAAAAAAAGAATTCCTCATATCAGTGAGGTCATATGATACATGTCTTTCTCTGATTGACTTATTTCACTCAGCATAACACCCTCCAATTCCAACCACGTCGTTGCAAATGGCAAGATCTCATGCCTTTTGATGGCTGCATAATATTCCATTGTATATATATACCACACCTTCTTTATCCATTCATCTGTCAATGGACATCTTGGCTCTTTCCATAGTTTGGCTATTGTGAACATTGCTGCTATAAACATCGGGCTGCACGTACCCCTTTGGATCCCTACATTTGTATTTTTGGGGTAAATACCCAGTAGTGCAATTGCTGGGTCATAGGGTAGCTCTATTTTCAACTTTTTGAGGAACTTCCATACTGTTTCCCAGAGTGGCTGCGCCAGCTTGCATTCTCACCAACAGTGTAGGAGGGTAACCCTTTCTCCGCATCCCCGCCAACATCTGTCGCTTCCTGACTTGTTAATTTTAGCCATTCTGACTGGTGTGAGGTGGTATCTCATTGAGGTTTTGATTTGGATTTCCCTGATGCCGAGTGATGTTGAGCACACTGTCTTTATTCAAACTTCTGCAAAACCCTGATTTGCCATAATATTATTTGGCTTTGACCTGACACATATGCATATTAAATCCATCCCTATTCTTTTCTCATTAGTCCATGACAATTAGAGTAGTATTAATACTATTCAGTGCCAACACAATTATAAATTGAAATACAAAGCCGGTTTTGACACTGACTGGCCATGATCATGGCAGAACTCCAGAGACCCAGAATAGACATACCATTCTTTTTCTAGCTTACTGAAAAGAAAATTTAAAAATTCTTCAGAAAGTCTAAAGTTTAGGACCCCACCATTTACTCTAGCAAACACCTAAAACCTTTAAAAGAAAGCAGGGTTAGTCACTTCACAATCAGAAATAAAAAGCTAAAATAAAGAATAAATGTTATCAAGTCACAAACTGCTTTTACTTTGGAAAAAATGCTCAACAACATTCATAATAGAGAAATGCAAATTAAAATTATGTTAAGATTCATTTCTCACCTGTCAGACTGGCAAATGAAAAAATCTGACAAGACAATCTATTGATTAGGTCATAGGGCAAAAAGACCCTTACACATTACTTACCAATTCTTGTAACCTAAGAAACCCAGGCAAAAGATTTGCTTCCATATCTCTTAGATATTCTGCTTTATCTAGAACCTTATAAAAAAAAAATGCGTGTCAAAATCAATTTACAAAGCCTTTATAAAACATTAACATTGTATAATGCACAATTCAAGACTTGAATTTTCCATGTTAAAAAGAAAAATTGTAACCTATGAATTAATTTTTAACTGGCATTTACATTTGCAGAAGGCATTTCAAACAAGTCAAATTAGTAAATTAAAAAACAGACTACTTATAATGTATTTTAATCCAAATTTCTAAATATAAAATGAATCACAGCTATATTAAAAAGGTTTCTTTTCTAGGTATACTATCAATGCTCTAAGGATACCTTACTAGGTATACAAGAAAAATAACTGGATGCATTTTTTATTCCATTTGATAAAAGTTAAATTTTTGTTCAGTTATAAAACCACTGGCATTGTTATTTTAAAAGATACTTCTCTATATGTTATTTTAAAAGGTAATTCTCTTTCACAGATATATGGTATACATACTATACTATATACTCTATACACTATACTATATATCTATGTAGATATAACATATATATTCACTGATAACATATATGATGTATATAGATATGTAGAGAGAACATATATATGTTATTATGGGTAATATAATATGTTGCAGGGAACAATGTTCCTGGGTAAAGATGACACAAGTTTGACCATGTTAATAATAACTGAAGCGGGATGATGGGTTCATTGGAGTACAATACACTATTCTCTTTACGTGTTTGAAATCTTGATGATAAAAAATGTTAAAAAAAAGAAAAAAAAAACTTGCTTCAAGAAGTTATCCTTTAGTCCATAAAAATAAAATCAAAGCCTTCATAACACTGTCTAAAATATTTAATCTAACCTTTGTTTTAATTTTTTGTTACGGAAATTTTAGAATATACTTGAAGATAGGGAGATCAGTAACTCCCACATATATTTCACCTAACCTCAACAAACATCAACATATGGTCAATCTTGTTTCTTCTATCCACCTCCACTTTTCCCCTCCACCATCTCGCTGATTATGTTAAAGCAAATCCCAGACATACCACTCCATCTGTATGGAGCTCTAAGACATACCACTCCATCTGTATGCAGCTCTAAGAAATGAAAACCTACTTTTTTTAAACATAATCACAGTATCATTATCATGCCTAAAAAATTTAACAACATTTCTTAACATCATGTAATAACTAATGTTCAAATTTTCCCACTTGTCCCACAAATGTCTCCTTAGAGTTCATTTATTTGATTCAGGATCCAAAAAGGTTCATATGTTGATCTTATTGTATTTGGTTTGTCTTCTAGTCAATTTTAAATTATAACATTTCCCCTGGCCCTTCCTTTTTTCCTTGTTATGTATTTGTTGAAAACCAGTAATCCATTGTGTAGAATTTTTCATAATACTGAATTGGCTGACTGCCTCTCTTTAATATCATTTAACATGTTCTTATATCCCCTATATTTCCTGTAAAACAGTCAAAAAATCTAGAGGTTTGATCAGATTCAGGTTCAAGTTTTGGTCAAGAATACTTCACAACCAGTGCTCTGTATTTCTTATTGAATCACATCAGCCGGAACACAATACCTGCCTGTCTCTCTTGTGACGTTAAGACTGACTGACAGGTTCAGGTATTGTCAGCCTGATTGATCTATTATAAAGTTCCCCAGCAGCCTTTCACCAAATGATTTCTGCATCAACTGATGATCATTGCCTATATCCAAAACTTTCTTAGGTATTGCAAAACTTAATTTTCTATGATTCTTCCTGCATTTGTTGCAGGACATTTTTCTAGAAAGAACTTTGCCTCATCTGCTATTTAGTTACTCAGAAATAAAGTTCACACAGGACAGAAGGGATAAATGCTTGATTCTTTCCTTTTATCTACTAATTTTCTGAATAAGTTTGTGCCTCTATTAGTTTTCTGTGCTTGCTATAACACGTTACCACACAAACTTGGTAGCTTAAAACAGACTAAAAATTGATTCCTTCACAGTTCTGGAAGTCCTAAGTCTGAAATCAGTTTCACAGAGCCAAAATCAAGGTGTCTGCAGGGCCACATGCCCTCCAGCAGCTCTAAGGTAGAATCCATTCTCTGCCTTTTTTAGCTTCTGGTGGCTGCCAGTATTCTTTGGCTTGTGGCTGCATCACTGCATAATTCAAGGCGAGCATCTTCAAGTTTCTCTTACTCTGCTTGCCTCTGCTTCTATTACTTGGCCTCCTGTCTGTGTGGTTTAGTCAAATCCTCCCTTTGCCTCTCTCCTACACAAACATTCGTGATGACATTTTGTAACCACCCAGATAAACCTGGTAAATCTCCCTATCTCTAGACCCTTAACTTAATCACATTTGCAAAGGCCCTCTTTCCAAATGAAGGGTCATTTACAGGTTCCAGGGATTCGGATCTGATATCCTCAGGGGCCATTATTCAGCCTACGGTTGTGCCCTAGTAAATGAAACTCCCATGGTAACCAATGAGCTGAGGTTTTGTGTTTTTTATTTATTTGTTTACTATCATTATAAGTTCATGGATTTAACACATCTAATGTACTTCCATCTACTGAATTGACTGTTCTTTTTGATGGCCCAATTGTACCATGTTTGGCCAGTGGAAGCCCCTTCAAACTAGCTTCTGGGTCCTTTTTGTACCCCCGGCTTTGAGATGTAACTAACATGTAACACTGCATAAGTTTAAGGCATACAACTGTTGATTTGATACACCTATATACTTAAAATTATTTCCATGAAAGCTTTGGCTAACACCTCCATCACCTCACATAATTATCATTTCTGTTTTGTGGTGAGAACATTTACGATCTACTCTTAGCAACATTCAAGTATACACAACACAGTATAGCATAGCTATAATCACCATGCTGTCCAATAGATTCCCCAGAACTTATTCATCTTACAATTAGAACTCTTTGACCAACATCTATTTCCTTTATCCCACAGCCTCTAGTAACCAACCATTTTCCTTTGTTTCTATGAGTTTGGCTTTTTATATTCCACATATAATTAAGTGTCTCTGCCTGATTTCTTTCACTTAGCATAATGCCCTCAAAGTCCATCCATGTTGTCACAAATGGCAGGATCTCCTTCTCATGGCTGAATAATATTCCATTGTATATATATACACATAGTCTCAGTTATTGTGAATAAAACTGCAATGAACATGGGAGTGCAGCTATCTCTTTGACATCCCAATTTCATCTGCTTTGTATATATACCAGAAGTGGGATTGCTGAATCATATGGTATTTCTATTTCTAATGTTTTAAGGAACCTCCATACTGTTTTTTCCCTAGTTCCTATACCAATTTACTATCCCAAGAACAGTGCACAAGGGTTCCCTTTTCTCCACAACCTTGCCAATACTTGTCTTTTGGATGATAGTCATTCTAACAGGTGTGAGGTGGTATCTCATGGTTTTGGTTTGCACCTCCTTGATGATTAGTGAGGGAAGTGATGCACTTCCTTGATGATTAGCACCTTTTCATGTACCTGGCCATTTGAACGTTCTTTGAAAAACTGTCTATTCAGGTCCTCTGCCCATTTTCTAACCAGATTTTTTTTTGCTATTGAGTTGCATGAGTTCTTTATATATTTTGGATATTAACCCCTTGTTCAGCAGATGACTGCAAACATTTTCTCCCATTCTATAGGTTGCCTTTTCATTTTGGTGAATGTTTCTTTTGCTGTGCAGAAGTTTTTCAGTTCAATGTAGTCCCACTTATTAATTTCTGCTTTTGTTGCTTGTGCTTTTGGTGCTGTATTTAAAAAACTGTTGCTAGGGCGCCTGGGTATCTCAGGCAGTTAAGCGTCTAACTCTTGATTTAGGCTCAGGTCATGATCTCAGGGTCAAGAGATTGAGCCCCACGTTGGGCTCCATGCAAGTGGGGAGTCTGCTTGAGATTCTCTCTCTCTACCCCTCCCCTTCAGTGCATAGTGCATGTGCGCTCTCTCTCAAATAAATCTTTAAAATAAATAAATAATAAAAAACTGCTGCCGAAACTAATGTCAAGGAACATTTTCCCTATGCTTTTTTTCTAGGAGTTTTATGATTTCACTTTTTATATTTAAGTCTTTAATCCACTTCAAGTTAATTTTTGTGAATGGTGTAAAATAAGGGTCTAACTTTACTCTTCTGCATGTGGCTATCCAGTTTTCCCATCACCATTTATTGAAGACACTATCCTTTCCCCACTGAGCATTCTTGGCTTCCTTACCAAATATTAGTTGATCATATGTATATGGGAAGATTTATTTCTGTGCTCTCAATTCAATTCTATTGGTCTATGTATCTATTTTTATGCCAGTACCATACTGTTTTACTATAGCTTTGTAGTATAGTTTGAAATCAGGAAGTACAATGCCTCAGGCTTTTTTCTTCTTTCTCAACATTGCTTTAGCTATTCCATCTTTTGTGATTCCATACAAATTTTAGGACTGTTTTCTCTATTTCTGTGAAAAATGTCATTGGAATTTTGATAGGGATTGCACTGAATCTACAGATGGCTTTGGGTACTATGGACATTTTAACAATATTAATTCTTTTGATACATGAGCTTCTGTGTCTTTTTGAAATGACCCTCGTTGTAGCTGATAGCTTCCTAGCTTTCTATTATGGCAAAATGTTCTAGATTCATCTTGTACATTTTCTTCTCAGAACTGAAATTTAAAAAGCTGGGTTGTTTTGTTTTTTTCTTTTTAACATTTACACTTTATTAATAAATCTTATTGGAAACTATAATAATTTAAATTAGGAATAAAATTAAAATGCAAAGAATATAATATTATTTCCCTAAGTAGTCCAAATTGTTTTATATGTTTTATTAATTAACAGACAGCTTGAAACAATCTATGAGAGTAATCAATTTAAGATATTTCATTCTTAATTAGACAAAATAAAGCTAAAATTATTTACTGCTAAAAAGATATAAATTATTTTTTCCACTAAGCAATTATGCAATTTCCCCATCAATCTCCATTTAAATAACTCTCTAATCCAGGACACAGATTAATTCAAATAATTGGCCCATCTTTATGCCCATTTTAATGCAAAACACAAAGCTGAAGCAATAAATTAATAGTTCATTCTTCTAATTTAATTTAGTTAACCCACTATAATTAAGGATTTTATAATATTCTAATAAATGATCCTTCTTCAAAAGCAATGATCAGATAATATTCAGAGAAGTAAAAATTTTAATTCAGATCCAAACATTTATCTTAATAATTTACACAAAGGCATTCTAATAGACTCTTGATTTGCAAACTGGTTTACTGACTAGAAAACATTCTCAGCTACCTTTCTGTATTTCCTAAGTACTGAAGCTTACCAATTCATTTATTAAATAGCTGAACTGTCTATAGATGTACTCTAAAAAATGTTCCACACTAAACACCTGCAAACTTTCTCACAAGGTTTAGCCAACTAGTAAGTACTTACTGAATACCCACTTCTATCCAATGGATCTGAAAAATGAGTACAGCCCTACTTACTCGTCAAGGCTGTTTATAGAATATTGATTTTCCATCCTACCTAAAGACATTCAGCTTTGAACCTCTCCTTGTTGTCATCCACATATACTGAGGTCATTCCTCTTCATTCTTCAAATATTACCGTTTCTTACTAACACTTCCCTATTATAACTCCTGTATTTTTTGGATATTTCAAAACCCACATTAATGCCCCCCTTCTGATATGGACTCTTAATTCCTTAAATTCCTCTCCACCAGTGATCTTATTTCCTACCTTATCTCACTGAAAGACCAACTTTCTTAGAACACTGGTTTTTGAGGTGTGGCCCCCTGGGGGTGAGAAGGGTGTCCCTGATATCCTTTCAAAAGGTTGGCAAAGTCAAAACTATTTTCATGGTAATACTGAAACATTTAGCCCTTTTCACGATGTTGATATTTGCACTGAGGGTGCAAGTAATAGTGGTTTAAACTAGAGTTGCCTTGGCATAAGTCCAGGTAATGGTGCAGAACTGTACCAGTAGTAGCTGTATTCTTCACTATGCACTTGCATTTTAAAAGAAGTTCGACTTCTAACTCCGAGAAGGTGGGAGCAGATTTATTTTTTCCTATTCCTTCTGCTAAGTAAAACTAAGAATCTTGAATGTTACATCTAAAACAAACAGGGCTCTGAAAGGTAGAGAGAAGACAGGCCAGCTAGGGACCTTAAGAGCAGAGGAATGACAACTCACTGTACTGAGGGTGTATTGCTTGAGTTGTCTTTTTGCCTCACACAGCACATATGTGGAGCTGAAGAAACCAGCAACACAGAAAGGCTAATGAGCATGAACCAAAAAAGCACCAAGAAACCCTGCTCTCCCTAGTCAAAGGACCAGGAAAGGGGCAGCATAGCGAGACTTCCAGGACACTGCATTTACCCAAATTCTCTTCATACATCATTGATTTCTTTTCTGTCCTCATTTGTTCTTCCTCATCTCCTCATTCCATAACCAAGAGATTGCCACAAGACTCGGGCACTTGGACTCCCCTCTCTCCTAACTCACTCACTCGCCTGGTGACCTAATGGTCTCACAGCTTTAAGAACTACTACCTCTATACCCACAACCCCAAAATCCTATCTCCACAATGGGCCTCTCTTGACCTAAGACTCCAGTCTCCAAGTGCCAACTGAACATCTGTACTTGGATTTAACGTGTCCCAAACCAAACTCCTGATCATTCCTTCCCTACCTAACAAGACCCCTCCCGCTGTAGTCTTCTCCACTAAGATAATGACAACTCCATCCTTTCAAGTACACAAAAACTTCTGAGTCACCCTTAACTTTGTTCTTTCTCTCCTCCTCTATAGTCAATCTATCAGAAATTCTGTCAAAATATATTGAGACCACTTCTTACCACATCTACTGCTACCAGCCTGGCCTAAGCCAACATGATGTTTTGCCTAGATTATTATAAATGCCTCATAACTAGTTGCATTAGATTCCTACAGCTGCCATAAAAAGTACCACAAACAGGGTGACTTAAACTACAGAAATTCATTATCTCACAGTTCCAGAAGCCAGAAGTCCAAGATCAAGGTGCTGGCAGGGCCATGCTTCCTCTAAAGGTGCTAGAGAAAGGTCTGTTCCAGGTCTCTCTCCTGGTTTCTAGTAGTCCCTTGGCTGTGGCAACATAACCCCAATCTTTACGTGGCATCCTCCCTGTGTGCATGTCTATCTCCAAATTTCCTCTTTATATAAGGACACCAGTCATATTAAATTAGGGGTCCAAACTACTCTAGTATAACTTCAGCTTAATTAATTAGAACTGCAATGACCCCATTTCCAAATAAGGACATTCTGAGGTACTTCAACATATGAATTCTTGGAGGAAACAATTCAACCCATAACACTAGTCTTCGTGCTTCTATCCTCGTACCCTTCATTTGATTCTCAACATTACTACTCTGCCCCCTACTTAAACTATTCCAGCCACAATGGCCTCCTTGGTATACTCTGAATACACAAAGCATGTTCCAGTCTTCTTTGTAGTCTTATGTAAATCTCTTTACCTGGAATACTCTTTTTTCACATATCTTCAAAGCTTGCTCCTCACTTCCTTCCTTGCTCCTCAGATCTCAGCTCAGTCATCACCTCAGTGAGATCTTCTCTGTCTTCTCTATTTAGAAAAGTAACTACTCTCCCCACCCAAGTGATTCTCCCTGACTCTATTAACATATTATATCTGACATCCTACATATTAACTTGCTTTTTATCTATCTTCCTCAACTACACTATAAACTGCAAGAGGGCAGAGACTCTATGTTGTTCTATGTTCTATCTCCAGTATCTAAAATAGTCCCTGGCATATAAGAAGTGCCCAAGAGTTATTTGCTGAATAAATAAATGAATGAAACTAAAATGTGGAAGGAACTGTTTTATAAATTTCAGGAAATGCAAGAATGCATAAGATTTGGTCCCTTATAACTAAGTTTATAACTTAGCTGTTATAATAAGGCATTATATTAAAATTTAATTCTAAATCCAGAGATAATAATTTTTTAAAAAAGGGCTAAAGTATTATAAAAAATCCACTAAAATAAAACACACTACACAGTTTCAGTTGTCTCCTAAACATTTCCACATTGATGTAACAACTACAATTCAGACTTAGCCACCCCAAAATCAAATGATTCATCTTTCCCCACAAACCTACTCCACACACAATTGAAAAATTTGACCTTCGAGTTCTCTTCCATTTATTCCTCTCTGCATCTTCCCCAAGTCTAGTCCTGGCCCAAATTTCCTCTAATTTAAACAGTGATAAGAGCCTGAAAACCATCTTTTAGACTTCAGTCTGTCACCACCACCCCCCTATCTATTTAACATGCCTTGCAAAATGATCTTCCTAAAACAGATTTGTTGCTCTAAAATCTTCACTACTGCCTCACTATATGCACTTTAGTAGAGTTTTCAAGATACTCCATGATCTGCCTCACCTACCTTCCTAGCTTTTTTCTCCCCTCATACACTGTTACCCACCAAAACTGTACTATTGATTCCCTGGCCTCCACTGCATCTGCATGATTTTCCTTACATAATTCCTACCATCTGAAATTCCTTCTTCAGTTTCTTCCTATAATCCTTTAATCATCCTTTTAAGTCTATCTCAAATGTTATCACCTCATGAAGCTATATCACATATCCCTAAGTCTGTACTTTGCATCTCGTGGTTATCACTTATCACACTCTGCACATAGTCACATGTAGTATGTGTCATAACTCTTCCATTAAACTGAAGTTCCCTTTGGATAAGAAATACATCTAAAACATTTTTGTATCCCAAAAGCACCTTTGCACGGTGCAATACAAATAATGAGATAGAAAAAATTTACAGAAATTGACCAATAAGCAGTTTTCAAATAGATGGTATAATGAAATTAAATTACTCACAATATATACAGTCTGATCCTTGAGACTTTCAGCTTTGGTTACTCGTTTAAACAAGCGAACAAAGTCATTAAGTGTTTCACAGGTTATTTGAGTAGAACATCCACCCTCTGAAGAACTAAGATGATTCAATTTGTTTAAAATTTGTTCCAAAAGCAGCCTCGAGGTAAAGCATTCAACACAATTCACAAAGACATGTGGGAGCTGAAAACAAAAATTTAAAAAACGTGTAAACAGGAAAGAAAACCCACATATATAGTATCGGCTCTGTTGGCTATTCAGCAGGTGTCCTTCTACTCTACATCTCCCCCACCCCCAAGCTGCTCTGTACCCCAGGAGGCTGACCACTACAGCCTGCATTACCCAGACTCGCTTATTTTCTGGCTCTGGTTGGATTCAGTCAACAAGAAGAACCAGGAGCCTGAAGGAGAGCAGTAAGAAGAAACAAAATGAATATTCCCTTAACTTACCCCTTACCCTCAGTGGCCCATAGTTCCACCATGGCTACATTCTTCTACCAAAAGCCACAGCTCCAGCTGGGCAGCCCCCCCATTTAAGGCTACAGCTCTTACAGTGATCTGGTAACAGCTACTTCCTATGGTCCGTTCAGGCCTAAGGGGAGTAAAAGCTCTCAGTGCTTTATCATCCCTTATTAGTTCCCTTAACATTTCTTCGACCTTTGTGCAACAGTACCTTCATTAAACTCACTTCAATTATTTGAGTTTGCCATTTGTTTCCTACAGAGAATCAGAGCAAACTTGTACTTTAAAGAATTCATATAAAGAAACCCAAGTACATGTTAAAATTCTTGGTAGGAATTTCATACTAATAATTTTAAGATAATATTCTAATGATAAACCTAGATCGAAAAGAATTTTAAGAGTTTGAAACCATAGTAATCCTCCTATGAGGATTAAGCTAGCTCTTCATTTAAAGATCAAAACGGACCCAGCAGGCAACGCTGCAGCCTCGGGTCAAGACGGCGAGCAGGCCTGCTGTTGCAGCACCAAGCCGGTGGCCGGAGGGTATTCGAAAATGGTACTACAATGCTGCAGGGTTCAATAAACTGGGGTTAATGAGAGATGATACAACATAGGAGAATGATGATGTGAAAGAGGCCATAAGAAGGCTTCCTGAGAACCTTTATAACGACAGGATGGTTCGCATTAAGAGAGCACTGGACCATGAGGCATCAGATCTTGCCTAAAGAGCAGTGGACAAGATATGAGGAGGATAAATTCTACCTTGAACCATATCTGAAAGAAGTTATTCGGGAAAGAAGAGAGAGAAGAATGGGCAAAGAAATAATGATGGAGTTGAAATCTGTGGTTGCAGCTGCCCTCAAATATTTTTAAGAAGTTGAATAAACCTGAAATGTACAATTTAGAACTATCTGAGCTGCAAATGTATTACTCTAAATAAATGCCTATTGTGATTAAAAAATAATAATAATAAAGATCAAAATGGAGGTTAATTCCAGAAGTAACAAGGAAACAAAGACTTGCTTACAAATATAGTCTGTTCTCCAAAAGAAATCACAAAAGCAGTACTGCTCATTCTAGGAAGATAACTTTTGGCATCTAGCACAAATAATGGAACCTATAACTATTTTTAGTGACATTCCACAAATCTCACCCAAGAAGGAAGCTTTTCTTTCTCTTTCAGAGTAACAATGTAACTAAGGCTACTTTATATCTCTTAGTCACAGTTTCACTAACATTTGCTGGCCTTTTTTATCACAGTCCACAATATCTCAAACAAAAATTGGTCAGAAATGTTTCATATAGAAGATATTCCTTCAGAGAAAGGTAAACTATACTAAATAATCTCCCAGATTCCATTTCTAGGAGTCTATGAGTAAAAAAATAAAAAAATAAAATAAATCAATTAACAGTTATTCTTACCTCTAAAGTTTTCAACAAAGTTTGTGTTACATAGGTCTTTCCACTGGCAGTATGTCCATAAATAAAAATGGATGGAAAGCTGAAATGATGCCTCTAAGAGAGAAAAGGCAAGTATTAGTCTGCACATACAAAACAGAAAATAATTATCAACTCATGAGAAAGTTTTACATGGCAAAGGAAAATATTTTAAACCTGAAGCCTGCTCTGGCCCTCACTAGTCTTGAAAACCACCACCTACATCCACGCTTGATTTACACCTATTACCTCAATGAAACGTGCGAACTGACACTGGAAAAAAGTAACACTGCGAACACACTTGTGTAAAATCTTTTTCAGCTGGGATAAGATACTAAGCAACTTCCAGTGGCTACTTTGGCTTAACACCATCTCAAAAGCGTGGCGTGTGTAAAAGAACCCGTCCTGGGCCAACGTCCTGCGGTGCCGGCCGCTCCCGCCTGTGCCGTTCTCCTTCAAAAGGGACTAACCAGAAGTTACTTAGGGTGGAGGAGTAGGGTCGACCTACAACAACCCTTTTCTCAATGCAAAAAAAAATGGAGTATTGCCCCTCAATCCAAACACGAAGACAGAAAATCGAGAACACGTCGCAAGACCACGGAAATGTTTGCCTCCAGGATTTGGAAGAGAAAAGATAGTTTGACCACAATACCTCTCCAAACAGGGACTGCAAGAGGGACACTTGGGACTCGCGACAAAGCACCATGTTTTCCAAGTGAGGCATTCCGGCGGGTACCAGTGGGCAACGCAGCCCCAGCCACCTCCACAACCCGAGCCGCAGCCCCACCTCCGCCCCTCGATCCGCGCTCCCGCCGGAAACCAGACTTGCGATGGCGTGGGCGGACCCAGCGTGCCCGTGCGTCGGCGTAACGGCAGCGCGCACGCGGAGCGTCGCCCCGCCCTTTCTCCCAAGGTCCGAGGAGGCGGGCTCTGTTTTCCCCTTCGAGGAGGGGTTTGGCTGACGGTGCTGTTGGTGATTGGACATCGCGGGTGCCGCTTTTCGCCATCCGGGAGGCGAAAGAGCCGGGGACAACGCGGGGATGCGCGAACAGGAAAACGGCTGGCAGGAGCTGAGGGGACCCTCCGGGTTTCTGATGACCCGCGAGCCCGTGGCTTTGATTTTCTTTCCTGCAGAAACTTTGAGTCCCAGGAGCTTTCGCCCTGGAGCGCCATCGGAGAAAAGAAGGCAGGCGTGCAGCTGAGGCCCCTCTCCTTACAGGGACTGTAAGGCGGACTGAGCTAATCAGTAGTCTAAAGATGGGGTTTTTCCCCTACGAGGGTGTGGCAGTTAGGGGTCTCTGGTGCAAAGAAAGAGTGTAATGGGGTTGAACAAACAACTTGGATTACTAGTGTTCACGCAAGCCTGAAACCGGATCTGGAAATGCCTCTCCCTCCTAAAGGGAGGAAGATCTAAGGTGAAGGTGTTGGTGAGGGCGCCAGGAATAACAGTAATGCTATCCTTAGCATAAGACCTTCACGTGTATTTATTCGAGAAACCAGACACTGCAATATTCTGTAAATAAAAAGATACAGAAGTAAAGAGAAAAGAGAACTTGGGGTCCTAAAACTTAAGAACAGAGAGACCTCGGTAAAGTTGAACTATTCATTTTGAACTTCAACTTCCTTATAAAATAAGGATAATAATAGCTGGGATATTGCTAGGAGTAAAAGATTATATACTTAGTGCCTGGTACGTAGAATTAATTGTGCACATCATGGTCCGAATCATGGTCTAAAGGATCTTCAGTTACTTATTCTCCAATTTTTAACTAAATGATTTGTTTACCAAACAAGGAGAGATGTTTCAAGCCCTAAAATACTGGGTGATAAAATGCGCTTTCAGGTTATTGCTTTTCAACACCATTTTGAAAGTGTAATATACATTGTGATGTACTGGCATTTGGGGCTAGTAAAATATAAATTAAGAAGTAATCAGGCAGAAAGAAAATCTCAAATAATGGCTGTGGAACTTAGCCATGGCATCAGATAAACTAGAAGTAAACCCAAATGTAGATGGAAAACTTCAATATTTTGGTATAGCAGTAATCTAAATTTTTGAAAGTTGTCATCCCCCTACTCTGATCCTTCTCATTTCTCATTCCACCAGATCCTCACCAAGTACAAGACCCTGTAGAACCTGCTCCCCTCCCCATCTCACCTCTTTACTCACCTCATCTGCTTCTCTTCTTTAAGCTTGCTCCCCTTCAGTCATACTGGCACCCTTGCTTTCTCTGGAACATGCCAGGCATGTTCCGGCTTCTTATGAGTCTAAGCTTCCTGTTCCTCCGAGACAATTTGCTCAACCTTATTCATGTGCTCACTTCTCAACTCACATCTCTGCTCAAGTCTTTGCCGTCCCTCACTCCCCTTTTTTTCTTTATTCACTGTACTTATTAAATATATATTTTACTTATTTATTGTCTCTCACACTAAAATGTAAGGTCTCTGAGGAACTTAACCTAAAAAAGTTCTAGTGCAAAGTAGGCACTCAAATAATTATTGAGGGGCGCCTGGGTGGCTCAGTCGGTTAAGCGTCCAACTCTTGCTTTCAGTTCAGGTCATGATCTCGGGGTCATGAGATGAGCCTGCTTAAGATTCTCTTTTAGGGCACCTGGGTGGCTCAGTCAGTTAATGTCTCACTTCTGCTCAGGTCATGACTGAGCCCTGTGTTGGGCTCCCCGATCAGCAGGAAGTCTGCTTGTCCCTCTCCCTCTGCCCCTCCCCATGCTCATGCTCTTTCAAATAAATAAAAATCTTAAAAAAAAAAAAAAAGATTCTCTCCCTCTCCCTCTGCTCCTTCCTCCTCCCCCTCATATGCACTCTCTCCAAAAATAATAAAATAAATATATAATTATTGAATTAATGACTTTTTCCAAATGACTAGCATGAGTTTAATACAGAGTAGATGTTTAACCACATTTGCTTTATGAAATGAACAATTAAGGGAAAATTCTTGCTAAAGTAAAACACCAAAAAAAGCCCCAAATATCCTAGTTTTAGTTGCAAAAATACTTTCTGTGCCTTGAAATATGGCATCCCACTTTTACTCAGTAGTCTGATGATCATAGTTTTAGCCACTTTGAAGACTACCCTGAGCTCAAAAGAAAGTATAAATGGTTGTCCAAAAAATAAACAAGCATATAAATAAATAAAATTGTGTTAAAATCCAGTTTTACTCTGAAATGAAGCTACCATTAGGTCCTTTGGCCATTTACTGTTAAGGAGGTTTGAACGTGAAGGACCAACATGGTCTTTAGAAATTGGGTAATAAAGGGATGCCTGCCTGGCTGGCTCAGTTGGAAGAACATGCAACTCTTGACCTCAGGTTGTGAGTTTGAGCCCCAGGTTGGTTATACAGATTACTAAAAAGATAGAAATTGGGTAATATATCCTCAGTACCACATTACACTTTTGTGAAAATCCCTCCAGGTAGATGAGGACATTGTTTAGAGTATTATTTGAAAATAAACCAAATATTGACTTTTTTCCAAAATAAATATATTTTAATAACATGTAAATACTAATTAAATAATAATTACCTGTATGCATGAGTTTATATTAGGAGAAAACAATATGAAGTAGATTTGAAAGCAATGTCATACTTAGGCAGATTGCTACATTTTATGTACCTTCTCTAAACTTAACTATACATCTCTCTAGTTCAGTCCAAGCACGATGTCCACCTTTTCTGCTCCTTCCATTTACCACTTCTGATAGGCAGAATAATGGCCCCCCAAAGATAGCCATGACCTAATTCCAGGACCTGTGAATATGTTAGATTACATGGCAAAGGGGAATTAAGGTTGCAGGTGGAAGGAAGGTTATCAGCTGACCTTGACAGGGGGCGATTAGACTGTATTATCCACATGGGCCCAATCTAATTACAAGAGTCATTATTAGTGGAAGAGGTAAGCAGAAGAAGGAGAACCAGAGAGGTGGCAGTGTGAGAAAGACTTGGACCGATGTTGCTGGCTTGGAAATGGAGGGGGAGGGAACATAAGCCAAAGAACGCAGACAGCCTCTAGAAGCTGCAAAGGGGAAGAAAATGGATTCTCCCTGAGAGGTTCCAGAAAGAAACGCAGCCCCATTGAAGCCTTGATGTTAGCCCAGTGAGACTCATTTCAGACCTCTCACCTCCAGAACTATAAAAATAAATAAATAAATAAAAAATTGTGGTGTTTTAAGCTGTTAAGTGTTACAGCAACAATAGGAAACCAATGCACCACCTGTTACATTAGAGTTCATCCTGATCTTTCTGCTGGATTAAAATATATAGACACGCCCCTCATTAGTACTCCTATTGGTTAGTCTTCATAATAATCATGTTTGGAAGTAATTTAGGGATATTAAAGTGGTTAAAAAGGACATTTGTCTCTACTCACGGATTTCAAGAGTGAGGATCATAACACAGACCCTGAAGTATTACAACTTTTTTATTGCACCAAAATTATGAAACAACCCTATTAAAATTACATCAAAACTCAAAATGCCAAAAATGGTGGAAATTCAGGGAAAAGTTGTCAAATCCACTCCTAGCGCAGATTTCAACAGAATCTCCCTAAACTGTTAGATCAAGCAGACAAAAATAATAAGGATATTGGAGGTTTGAAAAACATAATTAACAACCTTGATTTACCAGGCATACGTAAAACCATTGCTTTTTTCAATATTCTTATTCCACCCCCAACTCTTGGCATTCCCTGTGGGCTTGCAATTCAGAGGTGGTCTCTCTCCCCATTCTAGTCTCTCCCCTAGAGACAGAATGCTGCTTTTTTTTCACCTGCTACTCTGCCAGTCTGATTGTTGGGGGGGGGGGGGTGGTATTCTCCGCTGTCCTGTCCTGCCGCAGTCTTAGGCTGGCCCTGACGTAGTAGTGGGTTTTTTCTCGGTAAACCTGTCCTTATCTCCATAGCGGCTAAACTCTGCAGTGTGTCTTTGGGGGTCTTATTTGGGATTTCCTGCTCCACTTCTAGGAGTAGAAGGTGTTTTCTATTTACCCTTCGCCCAGCTGTGATTTTAGCTTTCCACATGTACCCTGTGGGTAAGAGCATTCGTTGCCTTTCTTCTGAAGGCTTAAGACTTTTGTTTTATACAGAACAAGAGTCGGAGCAGGGTTTTGTTCATTTCCCAATTTCCAACATTTCTCATTTCCTCTACCTTGTACCTCGAGGGAAGCTTTCTCCTGCTCTGCCCTCGATCTTTCTTGTGAGCATCCAGTGGAGGTCTATGGAGATGAGCCTGTGTGTCTGTGGCTGTATCTTAGCTATAGTTGGCCTTCACCAAATCATAAAAAATTTTAGCTAAACATTTTTACCTGCTTCTATGGCACCTACCTTCTCCCCTTCCCCCTATTTTGCTACAGGTGAGTCAATGTTTACATCCATCTTTCCTTGAAGGAGCCCATCTTTCCTTAGATGTCATGCTACTTGGTTTCCCTGTGACCTTAGCTCTTCTTTAACCCCGGTGGGTTAAAGAAAAATTATTAGTTTATCCAGCTTTTCTTGTTAAAGTGGGAGTAATGCTCTTTCCAGATTTTTACAATCTAGATTATAGTGGAACTCAACTAGTTATTTTTTAAATCCAAGCTCACATATGTTCTCATTTCCCTTTTTACTTTTTCTGCCTTTGGTTTGAACCTTCCATCTGAAAACATTTTCATCATTGACTCAGGCTGTATTTTCTAGGAAACCAAACCTAAGACATTGCCTATTTTAAGTCCAAGGTCCAGTGCTACGAAACTCCCCCAATTTTCTCAACAAAACCTTTCCACTCTCAAGTCTCATAGGATTTATTACTTTACACTGGTACAGCACCTGAAATTCTTAACCTTGTGTTACAGATATTTGTGCTTATGGTTTTTTGGGTACCAATTTGATTAAAATGCTCAGATTCATTTATTTATTCCTTCATTCATTAATCTAACATTTGAGTGGAGTGCCAAGGATGTAGTGTGACCAAGAAAAACATTGTACCCTATCCTTGTGAAACTTACAATCTAGTGTGGAAGACAATGGAGACATAAATAGAAGCTTATGTCCTACAAATGCCAACTCTCAGTAAAAAATAATAAATTAATATAATACTTATAGAATGAATAAATGAGTGATTGAATAAATGTGGGAATAATAATCTTCTTCACAATTTTTCCCTCTCTTCTTTATATTACATTTAGCCTAAAATATAATGTTTCTTATGGTCCCTATCACATTATTTGAGAATTTCACTGGATATAGCCCCAGGAAATATTTTTCATAAAACGTCTTCTTTGATAAGTGATCAAAATGTAGCTCTTCCCAAGTGTTGGGTTCTCATTACAGTACCACAGTTTTCAGTGCTTCTTACTCTCTGAGAGCTACTAATATATATTAGAAGTCTTTTTATTTATTTATTTATTTATTTATTTATTTGTTTTTGTTTTTTTTTTTTTAAAGATTTTATTTATTTCACGGAGAGAGACACAGCGAGAGAGGGAACACAAGCTGGGGGTAGAGGCAGAGGGAGAAGCAAGCTTCCTGCCGAGCAGGGAGCCCGATGCGGGGCTCGATCCCAGGACCCTGGGATCATGACCTGAGCCGAAGGCAGCCACCCAACCGACTGAGCCACCCAGGCGCCCCTAGAAGTCTTTTTAAATATTCCATTGAATCGGACAAATATTTTGAAATTCAGCTCAACTCAAATTTATTTCAATGCGATAATTTTTAAAATTATACCACAAAAGAAAAAGAAAGTAATAAAAATATGTAATGAAACTATATTCAAAGTAATTTATGTAGTGAAATATAAAAAAATCCAATATCAGAGTGAGATTAAATCAATATTAAGTAGAAAAAGCAAGTCAGTTAACTTTTCCACTGCACTAGCCAGATCCATTATTTTTACATTACTTCTTTTTAAATTTTCAATATTGCATTTCTAAGGACAGTTTATTGGACAGCTAATTTAGCACTACGTAAATGACATTATATTCACTTTAGTGAATATTCATGAATACATTCTTATTCAAAAGATAAATAATGGGGCTCCTGGGTGACTCAAGAGGTTAGGGTCTGCTTAGGTCATGATCCCAGGGTCCTAGGATCAAGCCCCACATCAGGCTCCCTGCTCAGCAGGGAACCTGCTTCTCCCTTTGCTGCTCCCCCTGCTTGTGTTCTCTCACGTACATGTTCTCTCTCTCTCTGTCGAATAAGAATGTATAAAATCTTCTTAAACAAAGATAAATAAGAAAGTATAGGCTCTAGCGTTAAACAGATGAGTTAGAATCTTGGCTCCTACATTAATATGCCTTAGGCATATTAATTTTCTAAGCCTTGATTCCTCATCTATAAAGTGGGGGGAAATACAAAATCCTACCTCACGAGGTTGACAACTCTATCTCCAGGAAGCGATGATTCTCACTCACACTGAACTTCCTCAGCAGCCTGACTGTCCTTTCCCAGAATGCAAGCACTACAATAGAACGCAGGGATTTTGCTGGTTTTGTTCAATGCTCCTAACTCCAGATCCTGGGATAGTGACTAACATGTATAAGGTGCTCAGTTACTCTGTGTCCAATAAATGTATATGATGTGTTTATCAGAGGGCCCAGCACATGACAAATGCCCAATAAATATCGTTATGATTATAATTATTTAATTAGCCTGACCAAAACCAAACTTCTCATTCTTGCCCTGCTGCTACCGTAGTCATCCCACCTCAGCAAATCGGCACTACATTTTTCCAGTTGCTTAGGCCAAAAAATTGGAAGTCATATTTATTTCCTTTTTTTCTTAATACCTCACAAATCTATCATAAATCCTGGCTCTGCCTTCAAATTACTGTTGTGAGATACTTCTCCATGGGTCTCTCACATCTCTGCGTATCTTGTGAGTGAGACTCTGACTGCCCTTTTCTCAAGACTATCTCTTCTAAGAAGCTGGTCTAGCAAACAGCTTTGGAAAATAGAGATAGAATCTTTGGAGCAAAAAAGGACAGGCAAACTTTCGGCCCAATATGGTAAAGATAATATCTCCTTCAGGAGCAAAAAGCGGGCATGTTTACTTCCCGTTAGAAAAGGTTCAGGTTCCCCAAACTCAGGGTTCCCTCTCATGTAACAAAACCCACTGTGTGTGCAATTGTTATCCAGTTTTTGTTGTGTTGCTTTTTAGGAATTGGAGCTGGGGCAATTTACACAAAAAGGCTAACACTAGGACATAGAATTAAAAGTGTGTGTCATAGAAGTCTTTCTAGAGAAAATGATATCTGTTGTGAATACTGAAATATCAGTAGAAGTTAGCCAGGTCAATAAGAAGAATGTGTAAAGGTTCAATGTGCAAAAGAGCATGAAAACAGAAAAGTTTCAGATGTGTCAGCAGAGCCAGAGTGTTGGCTACAAGGTAGAGGGAAGGAAATGGAAGAAGAAGACTAGGGGAGAAAGTCAAAAACTTTGGAGAGGTGAGAGTATCCTGGCGACTAAAGGGCATGTATGCCATAACATGGAGCTTAGACATGATCTTGAAGATTATGGGGAGCCACTGAAGGATTTTATGCATGGATATTTGCACCTTGGAAAGATCACAGTGGCAGCAGTATTGAGAACATTGAAACAGGCAGGAATGAAAACACAGAGATCTTTTAAATCTCTGATTTAGTAAACTGGTTTAGAATTTTTAAGGAATTCAAACAGGAAATGGCAGAAGCAGGATCAAATTAAGGACTCACATTTCCTTTTTAAGATTTTATTTATGTATTTGAGAGAGAAAGAGCACGAGAGGGGGAAGGGCAGAGGGTGAGGGAGAAGCAGGCTCCCCACTGAGCAGGGAGCCAGACTCGGGGCTTGATCCCAGGGCCCTGAGATCATGACCTAAGCCAAAGGCAGATGCTTAACTGACTGAGCCACCCAGCTGCCCCTAAGGACTCAAATCTTGCAAACATTATGACATTTTCAAGTCTCCCCCATGCATATTTCAAATAAAAACTGTATTAAACCATAAAAATATTTGTAAGGAAATTCAATTATGTTCTGAATTATGTTGAATATAATCTTTTTTTGATATAGCAAACATTAAATTCCTTACAATTTTTGTCTTGGTTTTTTGTTTGTTTATTATAATTCCTGAGGTTTTAGAGAAATCATTTAACAAGTATCAGAGGAGACTTCCTGCTGCTTGTCAAGGTGTCAATTAATTACATGGTTTGAAAGACTCAGAACATTAAATGACAAAAATCAAAAGGTTTTTTTTAAGCAATTTTCATTTCTCTTTAATATTTTTATTACATAATCAGATATTAGCTATACACTGGTTTTCTCAGTTCTCTATTGGTGAGGTTTCTTTCTTGGAGCTGTCCCATAATTTTAATAATGAATGCCTCTCCTATCATAGGGATAGCTGATAAAATGATGTCTATTTATAGTTAAACATTGTGGGCATGATCTTATTACTGTTTCCCAGGGTAGTGGGGGTGGGATGCAAATTGAGTGCCTCTCTTTTTTGTATCTGAGATGATTGACAGTTAAGATGTCTAAGTACAACTTTTCCTTTCTTATTTGGGACACTCAGAGGTGGACTTCCTCTACTGTCCATTAAAAATATTACAAAGTAACAAATACGTAAAAATTCTCATGACCGAATAAGATAAGAAGATTCTGAAGAACATCTAATGTTTTAGTGTCTTCCTCTTGTATAACATATCAATTATTTCTTGGGAACAGGACAGGGAAGATATTGGTCTTCCAGTGCCCATGTATCAAGTTCATCTTTTTCTCAGATGAGTATAGAATTCTTACATGACAAATAGCCAAGAGTCTTGGCCCACAAGGTGGGAGTTTGAGGGTTTCCTGGGACCCCCATACTCTGCCAGTGCCCTAATCATGCAATGAAGCCATCTATTAGATAATCTGACAGCAGGAAGAGGAATGAAGATAAATAAACAAGTTTGAGAGCTATTCAGATAGTAGAATTAGATAGTAGAATTAACAGACTTGTTTGGTTAAAGAAAGAGAGAAGATAAGAATGGCTGCTAGGATCCTGAATGGAGGTGGTGGCCATCATTAAGATGAGGAATACTGGGCAGAGCAGTTTTGGGAGGACAAGGAAGATGAGTTCTGTTTGGGGCAGAGTTTGAGGATCCTGGAAGACAACCAAATAGTGATGCCCAGTTGGCTGAATGGTTCTGGAATTTAGGAAAACCATTGGAGCTAAACACTCAGATTTGAGATTCCCTAACATTTAAATGGTTGTTAAATTTGTGTAAAAATTTATGTCACTCGGGGCCCCTGGGTGGCACAGGCAGTTAGGCGTCTGACTCTTGGTTTCGGCTAGGGTCAAAATCTCAAGGACATGAGATCGAGCCCGTCTTTGGCTTCACGCTCAATTCAGAGTCTGATTAAGACTGACTCTCTCCGTTTCCCTCTGCCCCTCCCCCACGAGTGTGGGTGCTCGCTCTCTCAAATAAATCTTTAAAAAAAGAGAGAGAAGTCGTTCAAGGAGAGTGGACAGAATGAGAAGATAAAAGAAGGAGAATATGGAAATCTGAAAAATATCAACATTCAGAAGTGGCAAAAGAATAGATTAACAGATTGAGAAGACAGCCAGAGAGAGTGCAGGAAAATTAGGAGCGAGGAAAGAGGTGTCATGAAACTAAGAAAGTTTCAAGAAAGGGAATGATCAGCAGTGTCAAGTGATGCAGAGGACAAATGGAATGTATATTGGGATCATATAAAAAAAATGCTGTCCTGTAGGTGGTCTTTTTCCTTACACAATATTGCAAACATTTTTTCATTTCAGTAACTATAGATCTGCATTATAATTTTAAATAGCTACAACGTAGCTGCTACATAGATTTCTATTGTACGGGTGCATCATAATTTATTTAACCAGTCATCCTCTGAACCTCAAAATTATCTCTAATTTTTGCTTTTATAAAAATTTCTGTGAATATCTTTCTATGTAGACCGAGACATGTGTTCAAATATTTCCTTAGGTTAAAATCCTAGAATTGGAATCATCAGGTCAAAATGTCTATAGGTATTAAAGATTTTTGATATATACTTACCAAATTGCCTTCTAGTAATTTTTTTTTTTTTAAGATTTTATTTATTTATTTGAGAGAGAGAGAATGAGAGAGAACACATGAGAGGGGATAAGGTCAGAAGGCAAAGCAGACTCCCTGCCGAGCAGGGAGCCCGATGCGGGACTCGATCCAGGGACTCCAGGATCATGACCTGAGCCGAAGGCAGTCGCTTAACCAACTGAGCCACCCAGGCGCCCTTGCCTTCTAGTAATTTGCTTCATTTCGCTAAACCTGGGGCTTCTGAATTAAGCCAGGGAGACTAGAAGAGAGAAGGAGTGGTCACAAGCCAGTAATGCTACCTGATTCTGGGCAAGAGGAAATGGACATGCTTTCTAGAGAAAAGCATCTATTAGCAGGGTCTCCACAGATTGAGATCTACCAATCCTAGCACCTGCTATTGCAGGATAAATTGCTGGATTGACCAAAGAGGAGGAGGCAGGCATGCCCTCCACATTCTTGAACAGTATGGGCAGAAGCAGAAGAGCATTCTCTGAGCCTGAGGCTGTACCATCTGGAGAGAGCATGCGGAATTAGGAAAATCCCTCAACTGAGCAGAATTGTCAAGTAGAGTGATGTGCTTCTGGCTCTCGGCCAAAATCTTTGGGTTTTGCAGGCAGCTGTAGCTGTAGGGTAGAGAAAGAGAAGCCAGAGGACTGATAGAAAAACCCTGGACCGATCCACAAAACTGACCGGGGCTGCATATATGGGAAAGAGAAGAGCTAGAGCAGTTTTTAGAAAAAGAAAACCTCTTGGAAGGTCAATGAGGAGGGAAGAAAGCCATGAGAAAGATAATGGGTGAGGAGGTCCTCGGGATGGGGAAATTGGATTCCCTTTAGAGATCTAGACCTTTGTCCTTGCTCTCCAAACCCGCAGCATCACAGTCCCTGAAGGTGAAGATGACCCACCAGGCCTCTGCCCATCCATCCAGGTCCGGTGCCGCTCTGCAAACCTGGCCATTGCAGAGCCAGACAATCACTACTCTGCTTGGGTCTGTTGAGACTAGAGGAGGACAGGTTGGAGTTTGGTCGTCCATGCCCTCCCACCCCAACCGCTGGGTTGCTGATACTCACAGAAGGGGGAACCCCTCTTACCAGTGATTAGTTTTGGGTCTTTTGGCTAAACCATGAGAGCTCATCACGTCTCCTTGCTGATACCTTTTAGAATGGAGGAGTCTAACCGAAATGCAGTCCGAAATGGGCGGGAGGGGGTCGGATATTAAGGGGGCAGTCTTGACCCTCGGCCACTCTACCCTGGCGGGAGTCCTTGTCACCGGGGAAAGGACCTCAGCACACCGCTGGAAGGATGATGGAGATCGGGATGGCTTCCGCAGCTCTGCAGCTACTCTTCTCTGCCTCTAGATGTCGCCCCTAGAGTCAGAATAACAAATCGTGGCTCCCCGAGAGCACGTCACTCCAAGAAAAGAACTGTGAAGCTACCTTACCCCTCAGGCACGACGACAAACCCTAATTGGTAGAAACTACACATCCGACCGCAAAACTGAAGGGCTGCGGAGGTGGAAGGAGGGGCAAATAATTGCTTTCTCTTTCCCTATGTCAGACATGTGAGGAGACTGGAGATTAGGGGCTGGAATTACGGTACAAGAATCGAATTACCTGAAAAAGATTCCATCTCTCTATTGCCTGGGCAAGGAACTAGTTTGGGCTGGTAGCTCCCTCATACCCCACAACAAGAGGGACTGTATGGTCTTACTGGCCCCAAGATCTCCAAGGTGCCTGGCAGTGAGGTTCTCAGAAAGCTCCCTGTAAACAGCTGACACCTTAATGAGCATTTCCCGGAAACCAAGTAATCAGCAGTTGCCCCATTGAGAAATTTATTCTCCTGCTTGCCCACTAAAAAGGGAGCAGGGAGGAGGTGGGTGTCTCTTTGCTGCAACTTGGTTGTGTGGCCCACCGTAGCATAGATTTCTGTGGGATGGAGCAAGTTCCCTGCTTGATGCCTTTGGCATGTGAGTGTCCCCCAATAAAGCATATTCCCTACTAGTCATGTGATATTTCAGAATTCACCTTTATCCACCTCACCACACTGCAGAAAAGCAAAAACAAACAGAAGATCATAAACACTGCCCAAGAGAAAAGTCAGATACCTACCATGAAACCACAAATAGACTGATTGTCGGTTCCTACTCAACAACAAAGACCAGGGAAGGAAGACCATATACAAAGAGCTGAGAGAAAATATCTTTCTCAAATTGTGTGCCCAGAAAACCTCCTATCGAGAATGGGAGCCAAATAAATAAATAAATCTGCTTTGGTAAATAGAGAGTTTGTCACCAACAGATCTATACTTAAGTTACACGTGAAAGATGAACTTCAAAAAGAAGGAAAATTATATCAAAAGGAAGGTCAGAAGATGCAAGAAGCAATATTAAGGAAAGAGAGCAGTAAACAGAGGTGAATCTAAAACATTGCAAAAAAATGATGATGATGATAATAGTAATAATGTCTAACTTGAGGGGTGTGAAAAAGGACAGAACTAAAACATGGGGCAAGAATGGCATGCAAAATGGCAGGGAGTTGATAGGAGTCTGAGTGTTCCAAAGACCTTTATCAGAAGTCTTCAAGATATTATCTTTAGACTTTGACATACTTTTTTTTTACATATGTAAATTGTATAAATCATGTCTTAACTAAACTACTTTCAAAAGGGAAAAATAAAATGTACATCTGAAAACTTTGGGGGGCACCTGGGTGGCTCAGTCGTTAAGCGTCTGCCTTCGGCTCAGGTCATGATCCCAGGGTCCTGGGATCGAGCCCCGCATCGGGCTCCCTGCTCAGCGGGAAGCCTGCTTCTCCCTCTCCCACTCCCCCTGCTTGTGTTCCCTCTCTCGCTGTGTCTCTCTCTGTCAAATAAATAAATAAAATCTTTAAAAAAAAAAAAAAAGAAAACTTTGGAAGTGTATAAAGTGAAATCTCTCCTTAATTCTGTTATTTAAAATCCCCAGATGGAATTTTTTGTTTACTCGTGTATATGTACACACGTATACAAGTATCAATGTTTTTAAACAAAAAGATTACTCTTCAACTTGCTTTTTCACTTAGAAATATTGGGGAAGGTATGTGCTATGGTGAGCACTGTGAATTGTGTAAGACTGTTGAATCACAGACCTGTACCTCTGAAACAAATAATGCAATATATGTTAAAAAAAAAAAAAAAAAAGAAGATAGCAGGAGGAGAAGAATGAAGGGGGGGAAATCGGAGGGGGAGAGGAACCATGAGAGATGATGGACTCTGAAAAACAAACTGAGTGTTCTAGAGGGGAGGGGGGTGGGAGGATGGGTTAGCCTGGTGATGGGTATTAAAGAGGGCACGTTCTGCATGGAGCACTAGGTGTTTTATGCAAACAATGAATCATGGAACACTACATCAAAAACTAATGATGTAATATATGGTGATTAACATAACATAATAATAATAAAAAAAAGAAGTAAACATGGATATTTTTACAATTCAGTATACAGACACACACACACACACACACATACACATATACCCCATTCTGTTTAATTGCTGCATAATATTTTATTGTCTGAAGGTATCATAATTTTGAAAATTCCATTGATTTATAGTAGTTTGGTGGTTTTGTTGTTACCACTATTATTTCAGTGTAACGATAGATCTTCTTATACATATCTCTGACAATTTGTGATTATTTCTATAGGGTAGATTCCTAGAAACAAACCAAAGCTTCATGTAACTTTAAATTTGACAAAGTCAAATTACTCTCTAATCCACAGCCCAACAATGTATGAGAATGTCTGTTTCCCTACACCTTCCTCAACACCAGAAATTATAACTCTTTTGGATTTTTCCAGTTTGATGCACAAAAATGAATTTTAAAATTTAGTGTTTTACATTGTATTACCTTGATTGTTAATAAAGGTATCTTCTAATTTTATTGGCAGTTTACTTTTGTGGTTTGGCTATACATTTTCTTTACTTGTTTTTATTGGCTTTTAGTCTTGTTCAAGTTGATTTTTTTAATTTTTATGGGAGGATATAGTCAATAGACAATAAATTGTACATATTTAAAGTGATTTAAATGTAAAATTTGAGAAATTTTGGCATAGTATGTACTTCAAAACAATCACCACATAATTGTGTGATAATGAATATTTCAGTCACCCTAAAAAGTTTCTTCATATTTCTTTTTTTTAAAGATTTCGTTTATCTATTTGACAGAGAGAGAGAGTACAAGCAGGGGAAGCTGTGGGCAGAGGGAGAGGGAGAAGCAGACTCCCTGCAGAGCAGGGAACCTGACGTGGGGCTTGATCCCAGGACCCCAAGATCACAACCGGAGCCAAAGGCAGACGCCCAACTGACTGAGTCACACAGGCATCCCTTATATTTCTTTATAATTCCATCCTTCTGCACTTCCACCCCACTCCAGCCCCAGGCAAACATTGATCTGCTTTCTGTCACTATAGATTAGTTTGCAATCTCTAGAATTTAATATAAATGGGATCATGCAGTATGTAATCTCTTTTTTTGTCTGGCTTTTTTTTTCATTCAGCATAATTATTTTGAGATTCATCCACGTTGGTGCTCATAAGAGCTCTTTCTGTATCTTAAATCTGAATTCTTTGTTCTATATAATGAAAAGATGTTCTTAGAGTTCTGTCTATATTTTATTGTGGATTATTGTGTTTTATAATCTGATTCTATGTTTGGATTCACAATTAAAAGGCCTCCCCCATTCCAAAATTATAAAAACACTCAAGAATTTCCTAGTACTTGTTTTTTGGGATTACATTAAATTTATAGATTAACTTGGGAGAGAATCGATACCTTTAAAATATTGACTCCTATTATCCAGGAACATATGTTTCTCCATTTCTCCATATCTTCCATTGTGTCTTTCAGTAAGGTTTTATAATTTTTATTTTTTTTTAAGTTTTATTTATTTAAGTAATCTCCATACCCAACGTGGGGCTTGAACTCACAACCCCGAGATCAATAGTCGCATGCTCTTCTGACTAAGCCAGCCAGGTGCCCCTATAGTTTTTAAATATAAACTTGTCCTTTCCTTTTGACCTTACTCACAAGAATTACTATTAAGGGTTAGTTATTGTGAATAATATTTTTCCTTATATTTCTCTTACCAGTTTTCTAACCAGATTAAAATGTACATTCTGATTGTTGCTTGGGTCTTATAGGTTTATGTAATTTTGTGTCAATTCAATACAGTCCTCACTTTGCACAGTTCCAATATGCACAAATTTCAGTTACCATGATTTAGTTATATAACACCAGTCCCCCCAACAACACAATTCAGATCTCAGTTACCAGGGTATATTGGCTATGAGTAATTGCATATAGAACCCAGTTTGCAAATCAGGACAGAAATAACAGATGAGCATCATGATCAGTGACCAATCACATCACTTCTTTCAAATTCTGTCCCTGATTGGTCACCGTGCATTCGTGATTAAGTTCAAACGCAGAAGGCAAAGCTTATAGTTTTGCTGCCTCCTTATCTCCCGATGATAAGCTCATATGACATTTTACAAAAATGAATACTCAAAAGAGGGAATTGGTCACCAAAGGTAAAAGTGCAGCAAAGAAATGAAAAGTGATAGCGTTGGAAGAGAAATTTGAATCACGCATGAAAGGAATTATAGAAGTTATAGCTGACTGTGGGTAAGTTACCAGCGCTGCTATTCAAGAAATTCTAGACATACAGTCAGAGGAACTTTGTGAAGGTGAACTTGTTGACATAAATAAGGATAGTGGTTGTAATGAAAAGAATGAAAAGGAAATGACCCCAACAAAAATCTTCACCTTGAAGGAACGCTCAGAAATATTTCACAACATTGAAAACACAAAGGATGAAAGTCAAAAACGCTTGCACCGGTAATAAACAGTATAAAAATGTAATTTAGAAATTATTTGCCATACAACAATCACAATAAAATAAACTTTTAGCAGTAAATCTAAAAAAAAAAAACAAAAAACAAAAAACAAAAAAAACAAGACTTTTAAGAGACCATGAGCTTAACGCTCTAAAACTATATACCTGTATGAAAACTTGGAGCTACTTGATCCCACCTGCGCTCACACAGGTGCAACATGGAAAAATCCTTACGGTCACTTGCAGGAAGACCCTGTGGGGAGGCAAGACGCTGAGGAGACCTTAAATGAAGCTGGATGTCTGTCCAGTCAGGTAGCCCTCTATAGGTATTGCTCCTCTTTTGCGGTACCTCTCAGCCAGACACCTGTGGCCTGTTCAAGATGTGGAATGATAGCTGAAGAGTCTACTGGTGGCTTCTTCCTAAAGAACATCCTATGACATCTTGGGAAACCCTTTCTCGTGCCTAGGAAGCCCTTCCTAGCCCCTGATACACAATTACTGAGGTTCATTCTTTCCATTTTGTTGTTCTCAAAGACATAACACTACCTGAGTGGTGTCTGTTGTGGAGTATTGCTGTACTTACGGAAGACTTGTTTAGGGCACTTGACGCGTACTTATACTGCTATTTGCTGTCAGCCCAGCAGCAAGAACCACAGATCTACTAAGTGCTTAAAACCTTCCCATTCTCACACTTAGTCCCTGCTCCCACATCCTCGCCCAAGCCAGAGCCTTACCTAGGAGAGGTCACAGATGGGTCAAGGGCCTCAGGTCCAAACAAATGTAATTTAACTATTTGTTTTGCATTTCGCGAAGTCACACTTAGGCTCTCGAATGCCCGACCTCTGTTCTTGCCCTACTGGGTCATCCCAAAATGTTCTGAGAAGAGATTCTTCCGCATCGAGAAGAGAGAATAAAATAGAGGGCTAAGGAAGAACGTGAAGAAATGAAAAAGCATAAAATATAAAAAATAAATAATATAAATCAAACTGTAGGTATCAGGAGTGAGATGGCAATATATCTAAAAGAGCAGCCAAGGGGTGCCTGGTTGGCTCAGTCGGTGGAGTGTGTGACTCTTGAATTTGGGGTTGTGGGTTTGAGCCCCACATTGGGTGTAAAAATTACTTAAAAAAAATAAAATCCTTAAAAAAAAAAAAAAAAGAAGCCAAGAGGTAAGAAAGATGTTGGAAAACTAGAGATGACAAATATAAATCCATACACTCAGGCGTGCAAAATCATTACCTCATGTTATTTTTTTCAATCTGACTTAATATGACTTTGGTCCACATTTCCATGACCAGGCTGACAGAAAGTTTCATCTCAATTATGTTGGAAACATCTGCTCCCACCCAATCCTATGAATGACTCCAGGGAATTTACAAACGATTGTGGGTGGCACCTCCCATCTTCAGTCCCCCCTGATTACCACTCATATTCCCATTGTCTTTGCTAGACCTTTGCAGAGCTCTTCTACTTCTTTGGGCATGTGAAACTTTGTCAAATGCTAGATGACTGTCTAAGCTCAGGCTGCTATATAACAAAGTATCATAGACTGAGTAGCTTTAAGAACAAATATTTTTTTTTTTTCCTCACAGTTCTGGAGGCTGGGAAGTCCAAGATCAAGCTTGGAGGATTTGGATCCAATGAGGAGCCTCCTCCTTGCTTGCAGAGGGCTACCTTCTGGCTATGTCCTCACACTGCAGAGAGAGAGAGAGCACTCTGGTTTCTCTTCTTAAGGACACTAATCTCACAGTGGGGCTTCACCCTCATGATGTCATTTAAACCTAATTTTCTCCCAAAGTCTCTACCTCCAAATAACATCACTTTGGGGGTTAGGGTTTCAGCATATGAATTTGCAGGGGGGACACAAATGTTCAATCCGTAACAGTGACTATGCAGCCAACCTTCCACTAAATTCTCCCACCTTTCCCAATGCAGCCTCAGGTCCTCACTCCCTCTGGAAACTGCTGACTTCCAAATTCATGCAAGTACTAGAAAAATCCACTTTCTCTTCTGTCACTCCTCAAAATCATTTACTTCTGTCTATTTCTTCCTAATAGAATTCCCTCCAGGATTTCAGTCTTTTGGGACCAGTTGCCAGAGAGGGAGGTTGCCTACCCAGAGGCAAAGGAATAGAGGACCTGGCTACCTTCTTGGACGTGGGGGATTGGAGAAAAAAGCTGAAGAAAAAAAAAAAGCAAAAATTAATATCTCAACAAATTGTCCTTTCCCATTAAAGTTGAAGAAATCTTGTATAATCTCCGCCAGGCTCAGCACGTTGATGAGGCAGTAAATGGATCACACAGGAATGGGGGCTTGTACTTAGACTCAGGAAAGACCAGTTATGAGGGACAATGTCTGATCAAAGACCCCTGATTCACAGTGCTAGCAATGCAACAACCCCAGCAGGTGATTGGCCAGTTCTGGATAAATAACCAAGCACTGCAATCCATGATCGGCGCCCAATCCATGATCAGCTATTGTCTATAATACATGTCCCAAATCTAGAAAGCTCTGAAAGATAAAAGCTTCCTGGTAATCATTTGGAAGCAATATCTGGCCTGGTCTGTCTTGAAACAGTTTATAGGCTTTATTTGCCTTGTTTCGTGTGAGTAGTCATATATTTTGCTGGAGAGAGATTCATGTGTTTGATGAAAGGGTGTAATCTCAGATCTGCTGGGTTTATTAAGTAATATATGGCCCACACACCATATTTTCTTCATAAAATTGAAAAAAAACTGAATTCCAAAAGATTAAACTATAAGGGTTTCACAAAAATGATTGTGGAACTTGTGTGCTTGGATCTTACTGGCTCATGCGCAAAATTGTTCCAAGATAGACTCCTCAAGTCACTCATTTCCGACCACAAGGAAATATAACATCAGAACAGATGTCTTGGGTAATCCTTCTTGAGATTGATGAACCTGAAGGCCTGGTCTCTCCTGAGGGCAGACTGAGAATAATGAATGAGGAGAGGTAGCTTGTGGCCAGGGCTCCCTGACTCTCTGTGTGGTGTTTAAGTTTACGGGCCAAAGAAGCAATACACCCAGGATAGCAGTAACTCCCTCCCTGCTGGTTGGGCTTTATTCAAACATTAGGAATGAAAGAGGAAGCTGGGGCTATGTTCTATGGCCTTGAAATGGAGGTCAAGGGTAGGAGGAGAGGGGGGTGGGCAATCACTGTTACCCAGCATGAAGCTTATTAGCAGAAAGAGATCTTCTGGAAAACATAAATCCAGGTCTTACAACTTACCAAGGGGTTTTGCCAGGTAGAGACCACAAGCTTATTAGATCTCAGCTTTCTCTGAAAAAGATGAGATTGGGCAGAAGAAAGCAGTAAAGGAAATGAAATGGCAGGCATTTCAATAGGAAATGGGTTGTTTCTTTACATGAGAAGACGAGGGCTAATACACAAAGAGGAAATTCTCTAAGAGGTAAAAATGCAGACAAGAGCCCAAGACAATCAAAAGGAGAGGTAGTGACGCGTGGATTGCCTCACAGCTATTTCACAGTGTGGAAAGACATCTGGGGGTTATTATCGCAGTTTGAGGAAGCAGCCATAATGTGAAGACTTTATTGTCTAAGAAAGCATAAACATGAGCTGGTTCAAATGCTTTGATGAACAAAAGAGGTGTAAATAAGTAAACAAACATGTATCATTTAAGGTCATCTACCACAACATATATGAAACATACTTATTTGGGGGACATTTAGTGTGTTTCTTTTTTTTTTTTTTAAGATTTTATTTATTTGTCAGAGAGAGAGAGCACCCACAAGCAGGGGGAGTGGCAGGCAGAGGGAGAAGCAGGCTTCCTGCTCAGCAGGGAGCCTGTTGCGGGACTTGATCCCAGGACCCTGGGATCATGACCTGAGCCAAAGGCAGATGCTTAACCGACTGAGCCACTCAGGCATCCCTCTTATGTTGTACCATTACTGTGAGCTTAAAAAAAAACTCACCACAGGATTTGACTGGGTTAGAATCTTTCATTGGCGTTTGAGACTCGGCAATCTATCTTTCCTGTAGAGATCCTTGTTAACCAGAAACACTAGAGTAATGTTTGCTCCATAACGCACATTCTCGTGAAGAGGTTCAGGAGGGGGTGTAATACTCACAGGTTGATTTCCTTAACAGGTCAGGTACGATTGAAGCAAGGGTCCCAATCTCTTATGGCAGGGTGGTCTTCGACCCCTCTGTGTCACCGGGGGTCCACTGGCACGAGCTTTAGGAAGGGCCACTGACCTACTTTCAGGAACTGCTGCTTCTCATCTGACATTACCCCCAGCATTCTTGCTAATTGTCTTTACTCTCAGCTTCTGTTTTCTCACTTTTTTGGGACTACCTCCTGAGATTACCTTCTGTTCACCTTTGGTTTGTGTTTTACTTCCTGGCTTTGGAATGTCATCCATCTTGCTGAATCCATCTTGCTGGCTTGCCTGGCTCTCATCCAGCCTTGTCTCTGGCTAGATTCAGTGTACCCTGTTCACTCAGCCCTCTTTCTGAGAGATGCTGTATTATTTTTTTCTCTGATTAGCCTCCTCCTTCTAAGTCACACTCTTAACCAGGCCTCTCCTTGATTATTTACACATTCAGAGACCGGAGACGCCTGATAAGTCTTTTAAATTCTGCATAATACCTATCTATATTGCTGGACACTATTAATTGCTCATTAAATATTTGTTGAACATCAATCAAACTTGTTCTCAAACTACTCACGATCAGTTGTGGTCATGAAAACACTTTGGCGAGTCAGGACTAGGGTTTGGTGGTGTTTTTTTTTTTTTTTAATGAAGTAGAATGTGATAGAATGAGAAAATATCGGAGTACATCGCAAAACAGAGTATTGTTTTGTAAAATTTGGTTTTCACAAAGGTTAGGAACCCTAGGATCAGTTCTTTTTCATCCCTGTAGGTCATGGTTAAAAAATGCAGAGCGGGTTGGATGAACTAGACATTTGTTGTTTTTGTCTGTCACTGGAGGACTCCATCCCCTCATTAGCGTGACTGGCTGAGGAAGATGCAAGTGGCACAAGCCAGTCCAATCAGAGTGCTCCTTGAGATTTTTTTTTTCCCCCTAGAGCTATAAGAAAAAACTCTTTCTTTCTAATGGAGTTGTCAAATTGTTAGACTATGATTTTAAGGCTACCTGTGGACATACTGGAGAGACTTGGAGAGAGAGAGAGACTACCCCTGGTCCCAGTGTTACTCCCAGACTTTCCCATTATATGAGCCAGTGCACTTCCTTAGTTTAAATTGGAATTTTGGGGGCGCCTGGGTGGCTCAGTTGGTTAAGTGTCTGCTTTCGGCCCAGGTCATGATCCCAGGGTCCTGGGATCAAGCCCTGCATTGGGCTCCCTGCTCAGCAGGGAGTCTGCTTCTCCCTCTCCCTCTGCCCACCCCCACTCGTGTTCTCGCACATTCTGCTCTCTCTCTCAAATAAGTAAATTAAAAATCTTTCAAAATAAAAATAAAAAATAAATTGGAGTTTTGCCTTTTGCAACCATAAGAATCACAGCTAATGTGAAAGAACAGGGGATTTAGGCCTAATAGTGTCACGCCCCGGATATAGGACTCTTGGAGAGGATCAAAAGCTGTACAGGTCTCAGTTTTCTCTTCCTCTGAGAAAAGAGAAGCTTTAGAAAAGGCAGATGTCGGAGCTCCATGCCAGGTTTAGGTTTTCTGAATCAACATCTATAGGAGTGTGGCTGAGACAGGCGTTCGTCACTGGAAAATGACCTCACGTGATTCTGACGCACAGCTGGCGTGGGTAAGTTTACATCATCGCTGAGGTACTTTCTACTCTAATCCTCAGCGCTCTGTGATTCTTTTGACATGCAGTCTGATGAAATTTCCAGCAGTTGACACAGTGACGAAGGCAGACTCAGGATTCACACTATTTTTGTTGACTAGCCTGAAGTAAATGATGTCATGCGAATGCTAATAATGACTAATAAAGATGTGCTCTCACTCTTCCTAATCAGCCTTATGGAGAAGTAACACCCACCAATGCATCAATCACATTTTCTCAGTGCAGACACCCACGGAATGGTCTGCTATCACAATACACTCTCTCTTTTTTTTTTTCCCCCGAGAAGTAGAGGCTTCAGGGCAGGAGTATGGAAATAAAAAAATAATAAGTGCAAAAAAGTCAGATGATTAAATTTTCTTTGTGTCATTACAAATATTTCTAGTGCCAGAAGCAACACATTTCCATTCTTTCCTGTGTCAGAGCACACACGTAAATTGGAGTTGTTAGCCAAGTGTTAATACACTGACCTCAGTGATCTTTCTTGAGTAATTGTTTCTTGCCCGAAGATTTCATTCTGTATAGAAAAAGCATATTTCTCTCATTAATAAAAAAAACCCACAGAGATAAGTCTCATTACCCCTACAGATTTGTGTCTATTTTCCTCTTTAGCATGCTTCGAGATAATTCATTAGTCTGTTCATTGTTTTTCACAGGAACGCTTAACAAGACTAGCAGACTCGAAATTCTTTGTCTGGGAGACTGATGTCTTGGTAAATTTTCATTATGTTCCTCTCACTCCCACTCCTCAGTGGAAAACGCAGTGAGTTACAGGCTAGCTGCAGAGATGCGCACGAGGCCCCCAAATGCACGTGTTCAATTCGGTATTCTGGGGGCTCCGGGGTAGGGGCCACAGAGCAGAGAAATAGCGTAACCTCTTCTTGAATCAAGCCCTCCCGGGACGGAGGAGGAGATGGGGACCACCAAGCAGGCAGAATGGGGGAGGAAAGATCGGAGACAATTTTGCACCAGGGGAAATAACTATTTTTGAAATGTTAGAGTAGCCTGTCAGCCTTGACAATTTTTTTTTCCAGATTCAGAGGAAACCAGGGTGAGTAATTATAGGCAGTGACTGTCATTGTCAAGATAGTTCTGTAATTAGAGAAACACAAAATATGTCTCATTTAGAAGCACCTCAAAGAGGCCTGGGGACAGCCATCAGTTAGAAAAGGTTAATAAAGTCGGAACACTCAGACGCGGGTGCCGAAGCTGAAGGCTGCAACAATGTCCTGACAGGAGAGGACATTCTGCCCTCCTTAAATCGGGGAGTTTGCTTTCAGGCAAATCTGGATGCAGCAGTCTTCATTCCTGGAAGAGGAAATGGCTCCTGGAATCTGCAGTAAAATGGAAGGAAGGGCACAGAGGCAAAGCCCACTCAATGTCTATGCGTTTTAACTCGTTAAAATTCTATTTCCTTTCTTAAGTTCATGGAATAAAAAATACTTTGGGAGAAGGAGCAAGACTCTTTCCTTAGACTCATGATACTGCTGCAACTCGTTTCCGCTCTTGTGTATGTCCAACAAGAAGGTTTCAGGGAGGTAGCTCCTGACCTAAGCAGCCAGTGTTTTAATAAACATGCAGTCAAAATCTTAACGATCTCACGATCTGGAAAAACAAGGCACTTTCACCGTGAAAGTATGTCAGAAGAAAATGTGTACGAGTTAGGGTTGAGGAGAAATCATTTTCATCATTTACTTCATAAGCAGGAGAAGCAGCTGGGTGCAGTTACCTTGGGCCATCGGCTCCAGATTTAGCAGCACCCGAACAGATCTCCTAAATTCTGGTAAAGGCACATGGTTGGATTAACTGATTGTACAAACCATCTTCTTACGTACGGTTTTTGTTTGTTTTTTTAACTCAGAATATCTCTCTGATTCTTAGCACACCAGTAAAAGGAGCTTAAGAAAAAAACCGTATCTTTAACTTTTTACGTAATCACATGCTTAAAATGATTTTCCACATGTATGTAAAGTTCAAGGAAGTTTGTTTCCTATAAAGCCAGGTGATATAGTATCCCTTCCTCCTTCACCTCTTCCTTGGCTCCTCTCTCCTTTCCTTTGAAATTTATATTTAGGATCTGAAATTTCTCTAAGCAAAATGTGAGAACTATGTGAAAATTAGGCTAAAATGGAAAGCTTTATTTATTTTGTTTAGAAACACTTTATTCATCAGTCACAAGTAGATGTGCTCTTTAAATACACTGTATCTTAGTCTGTATGTAAGAATAATTTTAAAAGTTGTGTTTATTTTTTTCTTCTCATTTTTTTAAAAAGGTTTATTTGTTTTAGAGAGAGAGATGAGCGTGAGCAGAGGAAGGGGCAGAGGGAGAGAGAGAATCTCCAGCAGACTCCATGCTGAGCACAGAGCCCAACACGGGACTCCATCTCAAGACCCTGAGATCACAAACTGAGTTAAAACCAAGAGTGGGACACTTAACCGACTGCATCACCCAGGTGCCCCTAAAATCATGTTTAAAAAGGAAATCTAAAGTATTAAGATTTAAGATGATTCTACTAGAGTGAAGATATTTGCCCACATATGGAAATTTTTTCCTTCTCATTTAATATTGAGCGTAACAAAGTCCAGTTTTCATTCTGAGCTTGAGCCAATCACATCATAACCAGTATTCAGTTCTACACAGGAATAGTAGGAATCTGTTGAACATTATTGATGGTAAAACGATAGTTATGGTTGTGGTTTCTAAAAAGAAGCAGCTAGAGTTTAAACTGTTATGGCCTAATGAGTTGATTAAGAAAACAACATTTCTGGTTCAAATTCAAATGTAAATTACTTGTAAAGAACATAAATGAAAAATGGTGTTTTTGTAATGGCTTATGGCAAAAAGTACCATTGAGTAGTTCCATTTCTGTTGAATTGACATCCAGAAGCTGGCATTATCTTTTTTTTTAAGTTTATTTATTTTTTTTAGTAATCCCTATACCCAAAGTGTAGATCCCAAGATCAAGAGTCGCATGCTCTTCAGTCTGAGCCAGCCAGGTGTCCCTGGGCATTATCTTTATAGATAGCTCAATATAATTGCAAGACTCCTCCACCTGCAAACATGTTGGAACTACTCTTTCATTCTTCAAATATTCATTAAGATACAGACTCTCGGGGTGCCTAGGTGGCTCAGTCGGTTAAATGTCTGCCTTCAGCTCAGCTCATGATCTCAGGGTCCTGGGATCGAGTCCCATGTAGGGTTCCCCGCTCAGCGGGGAGTCTGCTTCTCCTTCTCCCTCTGCCTCTCCCCCGGTCGTGCTCTCTCTCTCTCTCAAATAAATAAATAAAATCTTAAAAAACAAAAAAAGACATGAGGGTAGAGATAATGAGGACATGAAGATGAAAGAGACATGATTTCTACCATCAAGAAGCCCAAAGTTGGGGCACCTGTGTGGCTTAGTCGGTTGAACATCTGACTCTTGATTTTGGCTCAGGTCATGATCTCAGGGTCATGAGACTGATCCTTGCATCGGGCTCCATGCTGAGCATGGAGCCTGCTTGGGATTCTCTCTCTCCCTCTTTCTTCTGCCCCTCCATCCCTCCCCCACAAAAAGAAGCCCGAAGTTTAGCCAAGAAGAAAGACATTTATATACATGTATGTTAGGTTCAGACATGGAAACATGTCTAAATGCTTAGGAGAGTCTAACTCTGCCAGGGAGAGTCAAATGAAAGTTCCAGAGAGTATTTGATGTTTTAGTTGAGTCGTGAGGAACAATTAGAAGTCTCACAGGCAAACAAGAAAGCTCCAGAAGGGTGAAGCACCTGTGCAAAAGCATGGAGTGATACATGAATATTGGAGAGGAGCAATTGGCTTAATTTGGCTAGAACAGAGATAAAAAACTTGGAGGTTAACTAAAGATAAGGAGACAAGAAGGGTAGATGGAGGTCAGATGGAGTTTGCATTTTATCCAACTGGTCAGCAATTCTTAGCCTGAGGAAGCACACACATACCACACTGCAAAAAACATTCCAGGATGATTCATAGATTTCCTTTCCCCATTTCCCACCCCCTACCCAAGTCTTCAGGTTAAGAACCCTTGCTGAAGGCAGTAGGGACCACTCAAATATTTTAAGCCAGAGAATGATACAATAAAATTTGTGGTTTAGAAAAACTAATCTTACTGCAGAGTGGAGACTATTACTTGATCACCTCTCATGCACCAGGTTTGAAGGACAGACTGGAGGCAAAGAGATCCATTAACATCTCACTCAGCTCAGTTTCTTTAAAATCTGGCTCTCGATCCCATTGGTAATTAAAACACACTTGAGGAGAACATCAGGATGCAAGTATATATCTGGTTTCCAACCTAGCTCCTCTCAACTGCCACACCAATTGACTTTCCTCCTGGCTCATATCCTTTTGATACACTGCCTAGATTCTAACTAAGATCTCTCATTTTGTAGGAAATCCCACAGAGTAATAACTGGTTACAAGCCCCCCTTTTGGCACTGCCTCAAGACCTCCCACGTCAATGTGTGTTCCTCTGAGGCTGCTCAAATCAGATTTCCTCCAGTTCCATTAGCTGGCTTCAGACAGTAAGGAGGCCAATGTCACTTCTAGGTGAGAGGTGACACAAGATTAAACAGAGATGGGGGGTGGAGGGTGGGAATACAGATGGGTCACAGGAAGAATTAAAGGGCCTTAGCCATGGGGGCACCTGAGCTCAGGATCAGTTCTCAGGGTCCTGAGTTCAAGCTCCATGTTCGATGTAGAGCCTACTTTTTAAAAAAGGGATTTGACATCAGTTGGATGTAGAGGGTGAGGATGAGGGTGTGACATGAATGACTTTCAGGTTTCCGGCTCAGAGAATGGGATGTTTATAAAGGATATAAGAGAAAGAGGAAGTGTGCCTCGTTGGCTCAGTTGGTGGAGTGTGCAATTCTTGATCTCCGGGTTGTAAGTTCGGGCCCCACATTAAGTGTAGAGATTATTTAAAAATAAAATCTTTAAAACAATGAATCATGGAACACTATATCTAAAACTAATGATGTAATGTATGGGGATTAACATAACAATAAAAAATTTAAAAAAAAAAAAAAATCTTTAAAAAAAAGAAAGGAAGAGGAAAAGATATACAAGGGCGATTTTGGACCTGCTGATATTGAGCTTCTTCAATTCATCCAGGTTCTGTAGGGCATGTTCTGCCTGTCCATTAAATGTTAATGAATCCTAGGGTTTGATTGTTACTTACCTTGTCTTACCCTTGCACACAGACTCTGCATGATCCCATTCATTCTCATGGCTTCAACCACCACCTGCTTGAATGCTGTTCTCTCTGCTTCCAATCTCTCCCCTTTATAAGTGGATAATAGGAACTCAATGAATATTCATCAAGTAAATGAATGTATGGTTGACTGAACCCTTCTTCCATAATGCCCTAAGAGTTCTCTTTCTAAAATGTAAATATGAGGGGCGGCTGGGTGGCTCACTTGGTTAAGCGTCTGCCTTCAGCTCAGGTCATGATCTCAGGATCCTGAGATCTGGCCCTGCATCAGGCTCTGCACTCAATTCCAGGTATACTTGTCCCTCTCCCTCTACTCGTCCCCCCGTTTGTGCTCACTCACGTGCTCGCATGCTCTCTTTTTCAAATAAATGAATAAATAAAATCTTTTTAAAAAATTGAATTTATAGGAGAGAAGGAGTAAGATAGGCCTTTAACCATGGGACCCAGAAGCTAATGGCCTGAGAGAGCATTGGAACATCCTATTAAAGGCATAGATAACGTGGAAGCTTGGAGATAATACTTTACAAGAATGGAAGTAAGCAATATAAAACTCTGAGTCAAAGAACTTAATGCAGTGTTGTGTCTTCAGTGGGAAAAATAAATGGGTCCAGGAACCAAGGGGTGAAAGGAAGAGTGGCTCTGCTTGCCTTCACTCCCAAGTAACTCCCATTGTTTTCCATGCAAGGCATTGGTGTTTCCTATCCATGCAACTCTGACCTCTGCAGGCTTAGAAGTTCTAATTCCAAAAGGGGGAAGAGTTCCACCAGGGGACAAAGGAAAAGTCCCATTGAATTATAAACTATGACTGCCATGGATCCTTGAGCCAAGGGACCATCAGGTAAGAAGGGGTGTCGCCATCCTGGCAAAGGCAATTGACCGTAAGCATGAGTATCAGTTGTAGCCATGAACCCAGCTGGAGTGGCAGGGGCATAACTCACCCCCTAACCTTCTCTGCAAAGTTCCTCCAGGAAGAGCTGCCTCCAGAATAAATATAAACGAGCGTTATCCGAGTAGCTCTGTGGTAGGTGCTGTGAGGCACTGCCCAGATGCCTCTTCAGTAAAGGGTTGGTTGCACTAGTTGCTGGGAGTGCTAGCTGCAGACGACCTTCAGCTGTCCACCCTTCCAGGGATTGCCTGCAGACAGTGGCTTTGCCCAAGGTCATGCCCCTTCCCAGCGCAGCCCACATATGATAATCAATTAGTGAGGAAGTATAAAAGCCTGGCTATCCTGGCACATCTTGGGCTAAATTTGAAGGTCCATTCCGGCTCGAGTTCTCCTTCCAGTCAGCCAAGGCTGTTGTTGGGCTACATCGAAGCTCCACGTCTCCCCCTTCCAGTCCCGCTTCCTTCCTCTACCTTCCATAGGTATTGATCTTAAGGACTCTTTTTAGCAAACATATGCGTGCTTCTGCTCAGATTCTGAACTTAAGATTCTGCTCCCCACGGAACCCAACCTGGGACGCTTCCTTAATGACAATTCACATCATTAGTCCTGGATAAGTGTTCTCTTCACACCACTGTTCATCCTTTCTTCAGACCTGGTATCAGTCCTCCTTGGAGACTGAAAGTCCTTGGTTTCAGTGCTCATCGGGTCTTTTGCTCATGGGGTCCTCTTCCAGGTGGAAGTCCATCTGGCCTGCCATCTTCTCTCAGCCAGTTTCAATCATTCACACTTTCCCCAGCATGATTTCTATTAGGACGTGGAGGCTTGGAATACCCTACTATTCTGGCCAGGGGTTACATTGCATTCAGAAGATCACACAGAAAAGGAAATCCAATTCAACTAATGTTTATTGAACAGCTACTGCCAAAGAGATACCCAGCTACCATCTGGGAGTTTACAGAGATAAATTAAGTCTTTTCCCAAAGAGCATACAAAAATGTGCTGGACATGCAATTTTCTCTTTTGAAGACTAACCCAGGAGCAGCAGAACGTTTTAGGTTTTTACACATTACATGCTTCCTTTCCTTTGGAGTGTAACTATTGCTGGGAGCTTCAAAAGCAACATTCAGAAAGAGGGACTGAACTCATCCCAGCCTCCATGCCTTTCTGTCTTGCCAACCACAGGATCAGACATCCAGCAGTTTTTCTCACAGAGATGCTTCAAGCCTGAGTCCATTAACAGACTAAACACCATGATTGGTGGTCTCCTGCCTTATCTCCACTGGGTGGTAGATGAGAATGATGATTCCATCCAGGGTGCTCATAGACGAGTACCAAGAAGGCTGGGTGGCCCTAAGAGTCTATTTCCATTGACCTATGTTTAAGCACAGCAGTTAAAGAGGTCAGGGCTCAGAATCCTGGCTCTAGACAAGCAAAGTCACATTCAGCACTGTACACTCTTACACACACGCTACACTGAAAGGCACTACAGGAAGCCTCCCTCAGAGACCAGTTGCTATCCTGATAAATACCCTAGATTATTTTATCAGAATAATAGGTGTAACTTCACGCAGGCAGATTGAAGGGGGCTATAACATCAGTTTCCTTGTTTGTAAAGTAAGCATAATAATGCCTATCCAGCCTGCCTTACAGTTTATTTTGCTGGTCAAATGAAAACATATGAGTTCATGTCATAAAAACTGAGGCACTAAGCCAATGATCTCAATCACATAGCCCAGAGACAGGCTTGGTTGTGACAGAACAGTATTTCAATGTTTTGAAATTTGGGTGCCTTCAGATGAGTGACAGTCAGTCCCCAACAGATTTAACACCTGGTAGGATTCATTAATTTATATAAACTGCCTGGCCCTGAAGGCCTTTGAGCTTATAATTCTGCTTATGCAAACGTAAGATCTTAATATTATCAATGCTTTAAAAGAAACTCCTACTATTACAATGTTCATGCGTCCTTAACAATGTCTAATACGTGACAGATAAATCTCTTTCTTTTTTTAAGATTTTACTTATTTAGGGGCACCTGGGTGGCTCAGTCATTAAGCGTCTGCCTTCGGCTCAGGTTATGATCCCAGGGTCCTGGGATCGAGCCCCGCATTGGGCTCCCTGCTCCGCGGGAAGCCTGCTTCTCCCTCTCCCACTCCCCCTGCTTGTATTCCCTCTCTCGCTGTGTCTCTCTCTGTCAAATAAATAAATAAAAAATCTTAAAAAAAAGATTTTATTTATTTATTTGCGAGAACACGGGTGTAGGGCAGAGGGAGAGGGAGAAGCAGACTCAGAGGGGCTCGATCCCAGGATCCGGAGATCATGACCTGAGCCAAAGGCAGACGCTTAACCCACTGAGCCATCCAGAGGCCCCAGACAACTATCTTTCTGTATCAACCGTAAATTCATCCCATTTGATTGTGAACTCACTGGAGAGAAATACAGTATCTTATTCATTATTATATTTCCAAAGGCTAAGATGGTGTCTGGACATTGCAAATACTCAATAAATACTTGTTGGGCCTAATTGAACCAGATGGTGGGGAAAGTGGGTCATTATAATAAGGTAGACGTTAAAGAGAAGCAAGACATGGAAATGCAAAAAAAAAAAGAAGTTATGGAAACATGAAAAATGTGGAAATACCTGTAGAGAAAAGAAGAATGCTATAACAACAAATACCGAGCACCAAGTGGACATGGGGACACAACCAGGACAATTTCAGCTCCAGGGGTCAGGTTCAGCGCAGGGGAAACGGAGCAGGTCTCTGAAAGACAAGACACTGGGAACTGTGTCTGTCCTGTATTAGGAAAGCGCAGCTTCTGAGGGCTGCTGACCGGCAGGCGGTATCTGGGCTTGCTGGCCAGACACGTACCGGGCCGGCTGCATGTGTGTGCAGGTGCCCAGTTTAGGATTATGACCTTAGCTGTCTCTGCAGCTTACATAAGATGCCAGTCTAAATATTAGGGTGTTCGGCTCACTTCTGCTCTGGATGCAAAGTGCCCAAATCAAGATTACGTCACCCAGCCCTGTATGTATGGATGGCCAGGTTATGGTTTATTAGCCTCCAATCTTTCTCCCTTCTTCGACTTCACATCAGCAGTTCCCCAAGGCCTCTGCTCTCCCCCAGCAGTAAGCCACAGCCTAGACCCGGGCATAAACTTCCAGCATTCCACGCCACAGTCTGGACTTTTGGTCTAGATACCTTTTGGCTTCCAGACTCCAACCCCTTTCTGCCTCCACTCTTATTATTATTACATCGGGTTTGTCTCTCCATCTGACATGGCACCCACTTGTTTTTCAAATCAAATTAAAATGCCATCCTTCTCTTCCCACAGAAACCTCCTGCTGTCTTCATTCATGCCCAGGCATGCCCTTTGCCCCATCAGGTCGTTCCCCCTGCCCTCATCGTCTGCCTCTCCTAAGGCTGGGCCTAGTCTAGTTCCCATTTGCAGTGGGCTCCCCACTTTTCTTCACCAACCATTTGTCATTTTAATTTTAATTTCATATTTTAATTTTGAAATGTGGGCTTATGGGTGCTTTTCGAATGGTCTGGCATAGGAAGGCATCGACTCAGAAAGTCACTGGCTTATCTATCTGGGTAGATGAGATGGCCTTGTCTCTTTGGGAAGGACACACATCCCATGGCGAGGAAGGAGGAGGATTCCTGCATGTGCCACCACGTTGACCGTCCACAGGAGGTAGGTAGAGGAGGGTAGGCAGAGCAAAAGTACCTTCACCTGAGCAGGCGGTCAGCAAACTAGGGCCTGGTGGTCAAATTCAGCCTGCCACCTGTTCTTGTAAATGCGACTTTATTTGAGCACAGCCACACTCATTCATTTACATACTGTTTATGCTTGCTTTCATGCTACAATGGCTCAGCCGCGTAGTTGCAATAGAGACCATATGGCCTGCGAAAAGGAAAATTGAAAATCAGTATCTAGCCCTTTGCAGGATGTTTGCCAATACCTGACCTACAGTTCCCTTATTTTAGCCTGTCTGGTCTCCTCCGATGAGGCTGTAGCCTGCTTAAGAACATGCCCATATTTCTCCCGTTGCGACTTGTAATACACCCCGTACAGTGGAAAAGTGGAATTTCTGATTGAATAACAGGCGTTCATCCAAGGAAATTTTTAAGTGCACCAGATGAGCAGGAAAATCTAGAAGTGATTTCTATTTTATGTGATGGAAAGGCTATTTCCATGCCTTTTCTTCTCAATACATTGAATTTTTGAAGTTTTACTCCACAGGGACACCATGATAAAAACATCTCAAACTTTGTCGAAGAGGTTTCCAGAAGACATGATCTCTTTGAGGAAAGAGACTCTCTGGTTCACTGCTGTGGCCCTTGTCCTACGGCAGCGCTGAGCACAGAGATGCTCTACGGATATTAGTTAAATGAATGATGAATAAATGAGCTTCCTCTTCTAGTTGCAAATAATTTGATTTAAAATATGTTGTTTGAAAACATATGTAAACTTGAATTTCACAATGTTCACAACTCCATGGTTAATTAAATAACACCTGGGCATATGTTTGTTTGGAAAACACCAGCATATTTGCAGGGAGATCATTGAAAAGCAAGTGCTGATATAAGGAGCCCATCAGGCCAATTCTGTGTATTATGAAGAACCCCCTTTCCATCCCAGAACAAATAGCAGCATTACTCTCAGAATGAACATAGACAACCTCCATTCATTTTTTTTAAGATTTTTAAATTTTTATTTATTTGACAGAGAAAGAGAGAGAGAGAGAGAGAGCAAGAGAGGGAACACAAGCAGGGGAAGAGGAGAGGGAGAAGCAGGCCCCCCGCAGAGCAGGGAGCCCAATTCGGGGCTGGATCCCAGGACCCAGGGACCATGACCCGAGCGGAAGGCAGACGCTTAACGACTGAGCCACCCAGGCGCCCCTAGACAACCTCCATTTAAAACACAGGGATCATTTCAGAATTTCACTTATAAGTCAAGACTTTGACAGGTGTTTCCACATAGAAATGCTCTTATATGGAAAGGCTAGGTTCTAGTCCAAAAACACCATTGTGGTGAGGAGGGCGTTGTTTAGAAGAAAACAAATCTGGGTCCAATCAATCTTGGCTCTGTCACTAATCAGCTGACTTGGGCAAGTTATTCTCTCTTGCCAAGCTTCTGGGGCTTGATTTTGTTTTGTTCTTAATCTGTAAAGTGGGGGAAAATAACACGTTTCGTTGGGAGAATTAAGTGTGATCATATACATGAATTGACTTTCACAATTCCTGGCACATATTAGATGTTTAAGAAATTTAGCTTCCCCTTGTTTAGGCAGTATTGGACTTGAACTTGAAGCCACCCCTTCCTTTCTGCAGGCCTCCTTCAGCTCTAGCACCTTTGCTCCATGGAGATCAGTGATCTAGATCCATGTCCAGGTCTACCTCATTTCCCAGAGCACTCCAAGCTCTGGAATAACCAAAAATCTTGTTCCCTCATTCAGTTAATCTTGCTCAGGTGTTTTCTGACACCCAGGCAATGTAATTAAGTTAACTTACACTACAGTGCTAATGGCTCACCAAACATTGTTGGTATTTTCAAAAAGAACTACAAGATCACCCAAATGAATCTCTAGCAGTCCAACTAACATGCAGGCGGAGGAAGTGCCATTCCATTTCTTCCTCTTAAAATGATCCTTCCTCTGGGTAGCTCAGTTGGTTAAGTGTCCCACTCTTGATTTCGGCTCAGGTCATGATCTCAGCATTGTGGGATCAAGCCCCACATTGGGCTCCACACTGGGCATGGAGCCTTCTTAAGATTCTCTCCCTCTCCCTCTGCTCCTCTTTCTCTCAAAAAAAAAAAAAAAAAAGAAAAGAAAAAAATTTTAAAAAACCTGGAGGGTTCTGAAATCAATTTTTATTTGCAGAGATCCCAAATGCAAATACCTACGGTGTTAGACGGGTAACACAAAATGTAAAGTTCTAGGTGACTATGGGGGGGTCCATAGCCAAGGATACTGCCTGTCCTTCCTAAAGGCAGTCAAATTCAAAATTCTGCATTTGTGGCTTTCCCTTTCAGGTAAAAAATGAGAAAATAAAACCTCCCTATCTCATTTGCAACATTCAAGCATATTTTATACTGGTAGGTAAAAGAGCCTATACATGTGGAGAATGATGAACTGAAATTAGGGGTTTTCTTAGACTCTGTCTTAAACATGTTCAGAATTCTGCCTCTTGCAAAGGTCACAAAAACGTTCTACCTGAGAACCTAAGCTGACTGAAGAGTCTTCAGACCTCCTGGGACCTACCACCGCTCCCGACAGCCCCCCAGTCCAACCAACTTTTGAAAGTCTGTGCTCAGAAAGCCGAGAAGACTGGGAGCATGAAGTTATCCATCTTCCATGTGGCCAACTCTGAGGCATATTTCTCATGGGCCTATGTCACCTGGTAAGCTATGCCCAATCACCAAGGGCCATGATAAATTTCTACCCTGTCAGAATAGCCTTCAAATTCACCCTTCTAAATATTGGCCTGGGCTTCAGACCTGAGATGAAAGAGAGGGACATACCATGGCTTTATAAGGGACAAAGAAGTAGTCACTCTACACTGGATAAAATGTAGAGTGTAAAAAGGGAAATGTCCACAGGAAAAACCACTTCAAGTGGAAGGACCAAAAGCTAGAAGAAAGACCACATGGAACAACACACCTATTGTCTCACTGATAGAGGAGATTTAGGGAAAGGAACATATTTACCTAACTGGAATGCTCAAGCAAGTTTCTTTATTCATTCATTTATTCATTCGTTCATCCGTTCATTCATTCATTCATCCACAAGTATGTCTTGAGCTTCAACGACTTTCCTGGCCTGTGGTATGGGAGATAAGAGGAAAGGGTCTTTACGTAGTAAATTCTAACCAGAAGATTGACAATTACCGCAGTGTGTCAATTGTTTTAGAGGAAGTAACTCGAGGTGTGGTAGGAGTTAGAATAGCAGTATCTTAGTGTGTCTGGGAAAGGATGGAAGTTTTGACAGAGGGTGATATTCTGTGCTAATCCTTGAAGAAAGAAGAGCTTGCCAGCACTGACTTCCCAAGGGCTTGGTTTATTGAAACTGTGTGCCAATTATTAGCAAAGAAAGACTATCTCCTCTCCCCAAACTCAAATAATCAACACTTTAATGAATTTCTCTTTGCTTACATATTATTTTCTTCAGACTGCTTTATTTTATTTATTTTTTAAAAATATTTTTATCTATTTATTTGACACAGAGAGAGAGAGAGCACAAGCAGGGGGAGCGGCAGAGGAAGAGGGAGAAGCTCAGCAGGGAGCCCCACACAGGGCTCAATCCCAGGACCCTGGGATCATGACCTGAGCTTAACTGACTGAGCCACCCAGGTGCCCCGAAAGAGAATCTTAAGCAGGCTCCATGCCCAGCATGGAGCCCAAGGTGGGGCTCATCTCATGACCCCGAGATCATGACCTGAACTGAAAGCAAGAGTTGGACGCTTAACCGACTAAGCCACCCAGGCACCCCAGAGACTGCTTTATTTTAAACCAGAATGAGTATCATTTAGGGTTCACTTAAGCTGCTCATAACAACCAAACCAAATCAGCAACATATCACATTTTTTAATTATTAAAAGTCCACAGAAGTGGCTTAAACAAGATAGGTATATACCTTTGTACTTTCTCCTCTTGCAAAGGAAGTCTGGAGGTCAGAACACCAGGGCTGGATGGGCAGCTTCATGGCTCTCAGGCATCTTGGCCTTTTCTGTTTTGCGGCTGTATAATGCTTACCGCGCCGCTTCACGGTTCAAGAAAACTGTCAGAGTTCCGGCTATTCTATATGCGCTTCAACCAGCAAGAAGAAACAAGGGAGACAGAAGGAGAGAGCTCCCTATCTTTTAAGGATACTTGGTAAAAGTTCCCTGGATAAGTCAGCTCATGTGGCACTGGCCAGAACTTTGTCTCAAGGTTAGTATGCATGGCAAGGGAGGCTGGGAAATGTAGTCTTTTAGCTAGCTGACAAGCTGTCAAACTAAAAATTGAGCTTGTTACTAAGGAAGAAAGGGTGAACGGATATTTGGAGGCAAGCAGCAGTATCTGCCACAGGTTGTCAACTCACCTGGGCTTGAACACACAGTGCCTGAAGACCACATCACAGTCTCCTAGAGCCCCAGAGTGGCAACCTAGTGGAGCAAGGCCAATGGCGTAAAAGTTACATGAAAAGTGGATACTGTGTAAAATAAGTTTGGGGAAAACTGTGTTACAAAGTTAGACAGGTTTCCTTGTTGTAGGATTTCTCAGAATCCTTTATTTACTAATGTCCATTAGGAATCCCTAAAAGGTCCCAGGGAGCTCTATGATAAATTTCCCATATATACTTAACAGGTAGGTAATTTATTTAAAAGTCTTTTTTCTTCCCCCAAGAGATTTTAATGTGCTTAGTGTTCCACTGGATATATTTTGAGAAATGCTCATTTAGTGAAAAGACGGTGGGCTTTGCAACCAAACTGAGATATACTAAATCCCTGCTTTAACTTACTAGTAGTGTATCTCTTACAGTTGGTTGGTTTTTTTTTTTTTAAATATTTTATTTGTTTGACAGAGAGAGACACAGCGAGAGAGGGAACACAAGCAGAGGGAGCGGGAGAGGGCGAAGCAGGCTTCCTGCGGAGCAGGGAGCCCGATGTGGGACTTGATCCCAGGACCCTGGGATCATGACCTGAGCCGAAGGCAGAAGCTTAACAACTGAGCCACCCAGGCGTCCCTACAGTTGGTTTTGAGGATAAGATAAAGTAACATTAGAATTAATCCAAGTATAGTCCCTAGCAAATAACATGCATCTATTTTTTAATGAATAGAATTGACTTTTTAGAACTGTCTTAGATTTACAGAAAAATTGAGCAGCTAGTACAAAGATTCCTTATGTATCCCCTCTATACGGTTTCCTCTACTATTAACTACATTAGTGTGGTAATTTGTTAACAATTAATGAACCAATATTGATACATTATTATCAACTAAAGTCCATTGTTTATTCAGGCTTCCTTAGTTTTTCCCTAATGTCCTTTTTCTATTCCAGGGTCCCACCCAGAATACTAAATTACATTTAGTCTTCGTGTCTCCTTAGGCTTCTCATAGCTGTGACAGTTTCTAAGATGTTCTTTGTAAAAACAAGGAGTTTGGGGGCACTGGATGGCTCAGTTGGTTAAGTATCCGACTCGATTTTGGCACAGGTCAAGATCTCAGGGTTGTGAGATCGAGCCCCACATCGGGCTCTGCACGGAGCATAGAGTCTGCTTAGGATTCCCTCTCTCTCTCTGCTCCTCCCCACCCACTTGCTCTCTTTTTCTCTCTCTAAAAAAAATAATAATAACAAAAAATTAAAAAAATACAAAGAATTTTGAGGAGTTCTGGTCAAGTATATTATAGGATGCCCTGCTATTGGAATTGGTCTGATGTTTTGCTCATGATTAAACCAGAGTTATGGGTTTTGAGAGGAAGATCACAGAGGTAAAGTTCCATTTTCATATCATATGAAGGTTACATTCTATCAACATGATTTGTGACTATTGAAGTTGACCCTGATCACCCGACTGAAGTAGTGTTTGTCAGGTTTCTCCATTGTAAAGTTGCCCTTTCCTTCCACTTTCCACACTGTACTTTTGGGAAGGAATGTCACTATGTGAGCCCACACTTAAAGAGTGAGGAATTACACTACCCCTCCTTTGAGGTGAAGGATCTACATAACTTATTTGAACTTCTGTATGGGAGATTTGTCTCTTCTCACCAATTTGTTAATTTATTCAATCATTTGTCTATATCAATATGGACTCAGGGATATTTCTTTAAACTTGGATTATAATCCAATACTACTTTATTTTGTTGCTTAGATTGCTCCTGCCTTGGTCATTGGAAGCTCTTTCAGTGGGATCCCGTGTCCCTTTGACATAACCCCATTGACGTGGGTTGTTTTGTTTTATTTTGAACATTTCCTTCTTTTCTGGCACTACACGATGCTCCAGACACCTCTTATATATTTCCTTTCCCAGTCCTAGAATCAACCATTTCTTCTAAGATCCCTCTTCTTTTTATTGGAAAATGGTTTTAGAAACCCGTACTAAATGCTTTATGTGTTCATTGCTATTAGAGTATCATTTTTTTAAAAAGATTTTTGTTTATTTGAGAGAGAGGGTGCACAAGCTGGAGGAGGGGCAGAGGGAGGAGCAGACTCCTTGCTGAATAGGGAGCCTGATGCAGGACTCGATCCCAGGACCCCAAGATCATGACCTGAGCCGAGGGCAGGTGCTTAACCAACTGAGCCACTCAGGTGACCCAGACTATCATTTTTTAAAGGCTCTGTCAGCTGACAGAGAAAAGAAGTATATACACGTATACTGACCTACGTATATGCACATATCTATAAATATTTCTGTATGTAACCATCTTATCTGTATGAAGTTAAACATGAGCTCTTAGTGATGTCTCCAACTCTAACACATTACCACAAAGATCATTCTAGCTTTCTCCCCTTTCTGATCTGTCAGTTTCCCCTCCAGCAGTAAGATATCTGACTCCCACCATCAACCATCCATTTACTTAATTGTCCAATTCCAGTAAACATGTATAGCCATCTCTGAATTGTTAACCCATACTCCTGTGGGAAACAACTCTAGACTAGAGTACATTATTTATGTGCAGTTCCTTTTGCCTTTCATGTTACATTCATTTCCAACGTTACTTAGGTCAGTACCTTTTCCCCACCACCTTCAGGGAGGCTGTTTCATACATTTGTAATACGATTAGATTCTCTTTTCTTTTTTTTTTTAAGATCTTATTTATTTATTTGACAGAGAGAGACACAGCGAGAGAAGGAACACAAGCAGGGGAAGTGGGAGAGGGAGAAGCAGGCTTCCCGCGGAGGAGGGAGCCCAATGCGGGGCTCGATCCCAGGACCCTGGGATCATGACCTGAGCCGAAGGCAGACGCTTAATGACTGAGCCACCCAGGCGCCCCTAGATTCTCTTTTCACAGATTGCTTTTTTCCTGGGATCTTCAAACCTCCTAAATGATTTTTTTTTAAATATGTCCACATCAAGTCACTGTTTGTGTTGTAGAATTCTATGGGTTTTGACTAATGCATAATGTTATGTATCCACCATTACAGTACCATACAGAAGAGTTTCACCACTGTAAAAATTACCCAAGCTTCACCTATTCATTCCTCTGCTCTCCCATGAACCTCTGGCAGCCATGATCTTTTTTATTGTCTCTATACTTTACCTTTTCCAGAATATCATATAATTGGAATATAATTCCAGAATATCATATAATTGGAATCATACAGCCTTTCCAAACTGACTGTGTTCGCTTGGCAATATGCATTTAAGTTTCCTCCGTATCTTTCTGCAGCTTGAGAGCTCATTCATTTTTATTACTAAATAATATTATATTGTATGGATGTACCACAGTTTGTTTATTCATTGCCTGTTGAAAGACATCTTAATTGCTTCCAGGCTTTGGCAATTATGAATAAAGCTGCTATAAACATTCCTGTGCAGGTTTCTCCGTAGACATATTTTCAACTTAATTGGATAAATACCTAGGAGCACAATTGCTGAATCATATGCTAAGTCTATGTTTAGCTTTGTAAAAAACTGCCAAACTGTGTTCCAGAGCTGTAATACCATTTTGCATTCCTACCGACGATGAAGGAATATATATCCCTGTTGCTTCACATCTTTGCCAGGTTAGTGTTGTTTAATATTCTCAGTTTGTTTTTTTTTTTTAATTTTAGCCATTCTAATAGAGGTGTAGTCATATCTCATTATTGTTTGAATTTGCAATTCCCTAATGACAAATGATGTTGAGCATTTTTTCATATACTTATGTGCCATCTGTATATTTTCTTAGGTGAAGTGTCTGTTCAGATATTTTGCCCAATTTTTTCTTGGGTTGTTGGTTTTCTTATTGTAAAAAAAAAAATTTTTAAGGTTTTTATATATTTACTTGAGAGAGCACAAGCGGGGTGGGGGGGAGTGGCAGAGGGAGAGGGAGAAGTAGACTCCCTGCTGAGCAGGGAGCCCAACTAGGGGCTCCATCCCAGGACCCCACGATCATGACCTGAGCTGAAGGCAGAGACTTAACTGACTGAACCCAGGCACCCCTAAAAATTTTTAACAAAAAAATTTTTAAGTTTTTATTTAAATTCCAATTAATATACAGTGTAATAATCAGTTGCAGGTGTACAATTACAGTAATATCAGTTTCAGGTGTACAATTTAGTGATTCGACACTTACATACAACACCCGGTGCTTAGCAGAACAAGTGTACACCTTAATCCCCAACACCTATTTAACCCAGCCCCCCACCTACCTCCCCTCTGGTAACCATCAGTTTGTTCTCTATAGTTAAGAGTCTGTTTCTTGGTTTGTCTCTCTCTCTCTTTTTTTTCCTATGCTCATTTGTTTTGTATCTTAAATTCCACATATGAGTGAAATCATATGGCATTTTGACAAAATTTTTTGACAAAAAGGGTATAGTCATAGTTGGGATGTATTGTTTTTATATACAGTAGTACTGTAAAAAGTTTTCCTTAAATATTATTGACTAGGTCTTATTCAAGAAGATAATACATAGTTATTGATTTTAAACATAATTATTTTATTCTGAAACTTACCTGATCTTCCAGACTTTTCTGATTCATTTCTTTTATGTGTTAACTCTTATTTCCATTCAAGTTTTTCCTTAAAATTTGTCCTCCTTTAGAACAACCAGAAAATAATCTATTTTATGTATACAGATAAAGACTGGCTGAAATTATATGAGTAATGGAAGTGTAGAATCCGACTTCCAACTCCAAAATATTCTACTTCTACGATATTCATTCATTAAAAATAGGAAGATAAAATTAGAGTAATCCAAACGATTTTTTAAAAGGCATTTTTAAAAATTGCTTTGCACAGATAATAATAAGTAGATTTCATTATAGAGCCTTCATTGTAAAGCCAAAGGAATAGAAAATAAATGGTGGCAGTCCATGAACAGTTGATAGTGGCAATTAATATTCATAACAGCCATCTTATAGCTATAAAATATTACTGATTGTTATAGCTAGTATATAAAATCCAATTGACTTCCTCGGGATTACCACAGTAATGTCATTATAGTCTGAAATCATGTTATAAAACTGTAATTATGCTGGCCTAAATAAAATGAGAGTTTGTACCTGAAAAAAAAATTAATCCATTTATTTTTTGCATTTGACTTAACTCAAATGCCTCATATCTAAGCTGTACATCACATAGTCCTATTAGAATCGTACAAACTTAGTAGAAAACCCAAGTACTAACCAAGGTGCCATCTACGGGAAATCATTGAAAATGCAAAGGTTATCTCCTGCCAGAATATCTGGTTAAGAGGAAACAAACCTATAGGATACTGAGATGGAGGACACGTAGGAGCAAAGTCGCAAAAGGCAAAGCAAAATATAGAATCAAAGGAGCTAGTTAATTACTACTTCTGAGTTCAATGAATGGAGTAAACTGCATAGTTCAAGAAATGAGTTCCCACCCTCATTTGTATATGGTTTTATAGTTTTCTATGCACCGAATCAATGAAAGAAAAGTCTGCAAGAAGTTCTTTCTGTATGTCTGAATTGTCAAGGGGGCATTTTGATGAAATCAAGACTCTCAAAAAGAGTTAAGAGATCTGGGTTCAAGTCCAGTCGCCACTTACCAGTTCTGTAATCTTGGGTTATAATATTGGAAGTGTGGGCACTGGACGCTGGCTCCTGGATGTGAATTTTCACCATTTCTTCCTCACCCAGTTCCTCTCTCTTCCTCAAGACCTCCTACCCACTTTCTAGCTTCTTTCCCCAACATGTCCTTAACTCCTTTCCTCTCCCTCCTATTTCTCTCTCTTCCACCTCTGCCCTTTGTGCTTTCTCCTTTTCCTTCCCCTAGTCACTGTTCTCCTATGTCTTTCTCCTTCTATTTCTGAAAGATACCCACAAAACTTTCTCTTTTTAACCATTCACCAAATGTTCGTAAAATAGTCAAGTATATACACAGTTTCAGGTCTTTCATTAATTTTCATTATTGCGGTGGGCATCTGTCATGTGTTCTGGCTGCCCAGCATATTTTCCCCCCACATATTTTTTAACACCGTTGCTATATTTGAGGAAGTCAACAGCTTATGAATTCAGTGTCCCCTCACCCCAGGTTTTGCAGCTAAAGCACAGGCATATGACTTAGGTAGATTCCATCTATGGACTCACCCACGTGAGATTTGAGATTTGGAGGAAGGTAACATGGAGCCAGAGATGCTGCATGCAGGCAAAGCCAGGTGACAGGAGTGTGGCACTCATGAGAATGCACGCCAGACCACCAGCTGTGGGGAGCATAATTCATCACGGGCCCCAGCGGCTGCCCTCTGGGAGCCATTGCAGCATTTATACTGAGGCCATGCTTTCCACACGTCAGTGAGTGACACAGAAACGTTCAGGAAGGCCCATTCCTGTCCTCTGATGACTAACTTCAGTTGCAGGACTCCCTGAAGGACCTTCCAGAAACTTCCATAGACTGCAGCAGTCTGGCACACCTCTGCTCACCTTCTCCCCCCTCTCCCTTCACTCAGGGTCAGAGATCTGAGAGCCCCCCCGCCCCCCGCAGTCCAGCACCCTCCCATTTTCTCTCGCACAGGTATTTCCCTGCATAAAATCCTTGCATGTCTAATACTCTCCCGGTGTCTGTTTCTAGGAGGACCCAGAGTAACACAAGAGGCATTGAGGGAAGGCAGTGGCTGCAAGGTCGAGTCCCTGGCACGGAAGTAGCTATGGGGGATGTGTCCTCATCAGAGCAGTTCTAAAGTATGTTTTGAGGCAATTTTCCCTAGATTAGCCTCAGACCTCATTCTCTGGCTATCTCTACAATTCCATGAGCTTCTTAATTCCTAAGTTTATGCTTGATCAGCCAAAGTAACTTTTTCTTCCTTACGATTAAGAACTGATGATACAGAAATCAATTACAGAAGTGGCCACGGGCAACAGAACCTCAGAGAAAGGGAGAAAATCTGAAATGGGTTATCTGACCTAGTTGGGGGGGGGGTGGCTCCGAAAATCCAGCTAACGTTAAGAGAGGGTGGCATTACGTGATGTACACGGTGGCAAAAGAGCTAATTAAGTTAGGTAAGCCAACGAACACCTGTAGTTGTGTGGAATCAAGTGCCCATTGAAGGTAAGACTGAGTGACCACATGGCTGCTACCATAGCACAGAAAAAACGGGAAGGTTGTGAGGGATTGAAGGGCTATAGGATAAAGTGGTTGCTTCTACTTGAGGTGGATAGCTTAAAGAAAGAGAATAAAAGTCTCCACCTATTAAATTCTCACCTCACAGAACACCATGCACTGTCTATGATTAAGATATAAGAATCTCTTCCCAAAAGTAGTTGCAGGAAAATACAACAGAAAATCAAACTCAAAATTTGATTCCCTGGATGGTTTCATCATATCGGTGGAATTCACAGCCAAGCCTCTTCTCTTAGAAGAAAGTTAAGGGGGGGAAGAAAACAAGACCCCAAGAATTGGAGTGATTGAATTTGAGTGATTCAGAGTACTCCAACCCCATAAACTCTGCTGAGCTTCTCGTCAGGGGAAGTACCATCTGCTCCTCTCTCTGAGCAGACTCCCGCCTTGTGTGAAGACCTTGGGATTATCACAGTTTCCTTGCAAAGGGAAGGCAATTCTCCTGCCATTTATACCATCTTCCACCATCTCCAGACCTGAAGAATCAGTTACCTGGAATCAGTTCCCAGCAAGTCCAAATTAGGCAAATGTAATGTCAAACCCAAGAATCAAAGACTCACACACCAAAGGACTTGTAAGATTTTGCTAATTGTGATTATGAATGAAAGAAAAGAAGAGCATATGCATTGAAATATGTTCTAAAAGAGAATAAAGAGAGGAGAATAAATAATTTTATTGGGCAAATTTATCAATATGAGTACACTTACCAAAGTTTCTGGATTAATGTTTGAGAGAATTATATAAGTATTGCTTGCTTAGTTGGTCAACTGAAACCTAGACTCAGCAGTGCCTACTATGAATGCTCACCAAATGCCCCTCTGAGGATCCCCTGGATCCACAAGTAGAGGCTGTCAGATAACCTCTTTCCTCTGTCAGTCCAGGGCCCTCTCAATGGGCTCATGGAAAATATAACTAACTCAGCCAGAATCAGATTCTGCTCCTTGAAACTGAAGACTCTACTACAACAGGTATCTTTAGTTTTAAAAATTAAATACAAGGTGTATTGTTCAAGGTTCTCCAGGAAAACAGAACTATTAGGTTAGGTATATACATAGAAAGATATTTATTTTAAGGAATTGGCTCATACTATTATGGAGAATGCAAGTCCAAAATCTGCATGGTGGGCTGAGAGGCTGGAGACCCAGAAAAAGCCAATGTGATAGTCCAAATCCAGGAGCTATCTGGTGCAGAATTCCCTCTTGCTTTGGCAAGGTGAGTTTTTTGTTCTATTTGGGTTTTCAACTGATTGGATGGGTCCCATCCAATGGAAGCCACTTTGCTCTCCTCTAAGTCCACTTATTTAAATGTTTATCTTATCCAAAACATTCTCACAGAAACCTTCAGAATAAGGTTGGGTGTTTTTTTTTTTTTAAGATTTTATTTATTTATTTGAGAGAGAGAGAGAGAGAGCACAAGCAAGGGGAGTGGCAGAGAGAGAGGGAGAGGGACCAGTCTCCCCACTGAGCAGGGAGCCTGATGTGGGGCTTGATCTCAGGACTCCATGAGCTAAAGGCAGACGTTTAACCAACTGAGCCACCCAGGAGCCCACAGAATAAGGTTTAACCGTATATCTGGGCACCGTGGCCCAGCCAACTGACAGATAAGATTAACTCTCATACCAGATAAAGAAAGCTTTTTATCAGAAGAATACTGAGCATCTGCATTATAAGTTAGAATTATTTCTAGGGATGACTGTATTTAGCTTTTATAAGTAACTCAAGAATTGAATGCCTAGGACAATGTAGTTTCAGTCCAGTTTAAAATGTTGAATTTAAATGCTAAAGAATTCCCTATTATCCACTTTTTAAAATTGCTTTTTCTAATGATTAATGGCTGGAATAGGAGGGCACCAGTCTACCATGCTTATTCTCAATTCTTTTTTCTCAGTCGATATGCTTTATTTAGAGATTCCAAGCCCGTAACTTGGTATTCATGGCACATCTCTAAATAGAAACCTGTGAAAGATAATGGGTAAACATTAAGACTCCAAAGTTCTGATCCATGGGGTCATCAAGCTATTGATCTTGCTTGTTTGTATTTGTCTTGCCAATGGAAATCCTAAGATATGTCTCCTTGATGTGTATTATAGACAATAACTGCAAAATCATGGGATAGATCATACACTCTAGTGAGGGAGAGGCAAACAGATAAAAATGATTGAGGTTTAGAGAACATTTTTGTCCCTAGACAAATGGAGACTTAACAATGAAAGCATATTCTTTTTATTTAATTCAGTCAAGGTTACTTTTTCATGATGTTAGGGTGATAGAGGTCCTACAGATAATATTCTCATAGAAATTTCCCCACCAAATACATACACTCAAATGAGATATAAAAAGAATCAGTGAATTATTCTGTTGAAAGCAACATTTTTATAATAAAATCTGCAGAAAAGAAATGAATTAACTTTATACATTACAATATAATTATTTGACCTCCCTTGAACCGAGAATCTCAAGGACTTTTGAGAGCCAGACAAAAAGCTATTTAGTCTCACGGAAGGCTATGTAAGTCTCTCCTTTAAACCCAGCTTGGAGTCAACGTTCCAAGTAATTATTACCCAGTGACTCACAGAGGGAGGTTCTTGGCCACTAACAGAAGTGGTATACTAAACGTGCTAGTTTCACATCAGGCTTACCCTTGTCAGAACCCACAGGTGCTCTCCACCACCGCCTTTAAATAAGCCTGACTATTCTCCAAAGTGTCGTAGCAGTGCATAAATAAATTTACCTTTCACAGTATAACACTTAAGAAGAACAATACCTTAGTTATTATTTCAAATCATCTTCAACAGTTTAATGATAGAGCTGGGTACGACATGGTAAAATATTTTCTCTCGTGTCTCAGTTCATAAAACGCCTACGCAATTTGTGGCCATTGCAGTAGGATGGCAGTATTTTTAAACTTCCTCTATTTGCAATCAGGACGATTGGATAATTATCTTTAATCAGACTATTTATATTTTATATAGATGAGTCCATACAAAAGAGTTATGGTTTGATCCTCACATTTATTACTTCCTGGACAAATGCTAAACAGCAATAAAATTTGAATTAACAAACATTATCTGTGTACTTGAGAGGTGCCGGGTGTTATTTGGAGGGAACATGGATTTCCCTGAGCCATGGGAGCAGGAAAAGTCAGGGTTAAATTGTGCTAATGATGGTCATCAGCAGAGACTAATAGACCCCAGACAACATTAAATGTGTTTTTAAAAGAACCATTACTGAAATAGGGGTTTACATTTTATATAATGGGCAGTTAGTAACCCAGGAGAGGTGAAATCATTCTCCCCATTGAAAAATATTCTGACACTCAGATTTGCATTGGAAATCTTTAGAAAATGCTTTCAGCTGAGTATTGTGTAGCATCAGTACTATGTTATTTATTTTTACTGACTATTATAGACCTATGTGTCTGGCTTTTGCCAACTTCGCCTAGAAGCATTTTTAAGCTTTGCTTTGGGGGGTGGAGAGGGGCTTCACTGTGTCTTTTCACCATATAGCTACAATGAAAATAATTTTTTTTTTCATTATCCCTGGAAATAGGTGGATATTCCTATAATTGGAGGAAAATAATTTCTGGAAAGCCAGTAGGCAACCAACATAGCTCCTGATCAATTAAGCATTTTGTGGAATCCACTCTCCTCCACCCTGATACTTTATTTTCCAACACTTCCTGAATGCAGACTATTAAACATTTCAACAACCAATGATGAGTAACCATTTTGGAAACTCTGCTTCATACACACCCAGTATGTGCTCTTCCTATTTTTTAGATCAATCCCCAAGTCATGCTCTTGGTCCTACTTCCTACTGCTTCCTTTGTAGTTTTGCTCCACTAATTATCCATACTGTCTACTGTCTCCCCAGTTTTTCCTTTGCCATTGACTTCTTCCTTTTAGCCTAGAAATGTGATCAATCTTGTCCGTCCTAAAAAATTAAATTAAGAGCCTTTCCCTTGATCCAGACCTTATTTTGATTATTGGCTGTTTTAGTCAGCTCAGGATGCCATAACAAAATACCATAGCCTGAGTGGCTTAACCAACAGAAATTAATTTTCTCACAGTTATGGAGGCTGGAAGTCTAAGATCAGGGTGCTGATATGATTGTGTTCTGGTGAGAGCTCTTTTCCTGGCTTGTAGATGTGTCTTCAAATGGCATAGAGAGGGATCGCTCTCCCTTCCTCTTCTTATGAGGCCGCTAATCCCATCATGAGAGCCCTCCTCTCGTGATCTTATCTAACCCCAATTACCTCCATCTGCTCATCTCAAAATATTATCTGCCTACTTCCACATACCATCACATTACTGGTTAGGGCTTCAACATATGAATCTGGCAAGAAGGAACACCAACATACAATCCTTAATTCTCATCCTCATTTTCCTTCTTCTGGAGCTTCTCAGATGACATTTGGGAAAGGATAACTCTCACTCCGTGCTCCTCTACCTCACCTCTCATTGTCCTACAACTCTCCACATTTGGCTTCTATCCTGATAATGTGACTGGCATCACTCAGATAACCAGCGACCTTATGTTTGTGAAATTCAAAGATTGCTTTTCAGTTCTTGACTTACTTGACCTCTCTTACGTGATTGTCCAGTGCTGTTGACCATTTTGTTTTTTGTGGCTTCCTCCTCTGGCTTCCAATAAATGATACTGTTTTCTGCCTCCTCCTAGCTCTGGAGTTTCTCCTTAATATCCTTTGCATTGTCTTCGTCAGGAACACCAGTGACAGGGTTCCATCCTTGGTGCCCTTTTCCTTGTAATCTATATCCTCTTCTTCTACTTACTCCCATGTCTTCATTACTGCCTCTGTGCTGTGGTAGATCTCCTCTGGAACTCTCTGTCCATGATGTAAAGGAAGCTCCCCTTTTTTTCAGATGGAATTGGAATCTGTCACTTAGTGATTATGGTTCTTTCCTTTGTGGCAATATAAAACAAATTTATCCTCTCACTTCCGTAGCAAAACTCTTGAAGTTTATATTTTAAAATGTTTATTATTGGCTTTCTTTGTTTTCTCTTATCAACACTAAGTAGCATGTTATCTTCTATTGCTCCTCAGTAGGGATGGTCTCTAGGCTGCTCCAATCGCCTCTGGATACTTCACTATTTGTCAATGTCTTTCTTAACAATGTGCCACTGAGAAAATCAAATACAGTATTTCAGGAGTGAAAGAATTATTCGTTTCATGCCTGAACTCTATTCTTTTTAATGATGTTCTGTTTCCAAACCACATTTCCAAAGCACGTGTTTGGGTTTCTTTCTTTTTTTTTTTTTAACTGAAAAACACATGAATTAATATTTATTTCTATTAAGTTTCACTCCTCAGACTTTTAATCCAGTATTCTAGTTCATAGAAATAATAAATTGTAACTATGTAATCTATTTCTTAATTTTACTTCCTGAAATTTGGATAATCTTTCTTTCTGGGACTTAATCCAAGTCACTGATGTTCTTGAATAGGATGAAATCAAGGAAGAGACTCTAATACTTTTTTGAAGATGCTGCTTCACTGGTGGTGCTGTGTACTTTACTCAGGATTTGCTCTGGAAGTGGCTGACCCACACAGTATCATTCATTAGCATCAACTGTGGTTGTGTAAACTGCCATAACTCACCAATGATGCTGTCATGTCAACAACCGATCCATAAGGCCGTCATGGAAATCTTCATCAAAAAGGTATTAAACATCAAAATACGTTAAATGTCTACGATGTTCCCATGTTCCATGAAACCGTAAGTCTTATCCCCCCCAAAAAGATTAGTTTAATATGATGTTCTCACTGAACTCATTTTGAGCTCTCATTTGAGTACTGCACTTTCCATTAATTAGTCTGTTTTATCACATTTCCCAAACTTTCCAACTTATCTTGATTTTTATTTCAGTTTTCAGACAAATTATAATTTGCCTTTGTCTCTCCTTTCTCATTTGCCTTTCTCAAGGCAAGATACTTGCCTTGAATATTTAGTCCACATACTGGCCAGAGAGAACTCCTTTGTCAGGAACTGCTTCATTTTTCTAGGACATTTTGCTGACACAGTTCTGCAGCATGGTTTGTGACAGTGACGAGAAACTCTCTATAACCTGAATAATATGGATTCTTCCTCCTGAGTAAGTCTTACCACTGTGTCACACAGGGGTCTCCCCAAATATAAAAGCCATGCTTTTATTGTCTCTTACAGATCAGAGTCTCCCCAGTATGTTAGGAGATTCAAAGTGTGATTTTTCTTCAGTATTTTAATCCCAAGCGCATGAACATAAGTATAATTCAGGAAACTGATTGTTCATATCATGGGTTCATTTCACACTCTGTTGCAAACAGTCCAAACACTCTGATTGGAGTATAAATGCTTAGCCTCAAGATTCTTGCACATTCCAAAATATTGCCTCGAAAATGATGGTTTAGGATCCTTCCCAATTTTCACAGCTTTCCAGAAACATCTTAGCCAAGCATATACACAAGTATAAATGCCAGCGCCTTTCCGTTTCGCCTCTTCTAGACTTCCCCTGATCTATTTGTCTATTTGTCATTAGACAGGACAGAATAGCGCTAGCAGCTTTCTTAGCTTTCCAGGCATCTGCTACCAGGCTCTTCCCCTGGAACTTCTCTTTTACTGTCTCTTGCCCATCACTGACAGCCTCCCCTCCTCACAGTTATTGGTCCAACTTCATGTTTTCAAGCCTACATAATCAACCCCCATAAGGAACATTTGCAGTTAGATTCAATCTCATCTATGCTGAAGCTTAATTCTTCCAGGTGTTTGCCCTTGATTTCTAGCTGTGAAATGAGACACTTTGATTCCTGTGTAAAGAATTTCAGGCCACAGTCAGCAGGTAGAAGAAAGTTCTGCTTTTGGTGGGGGAGTTATTTTCTTCTTGCTCCTGAGCCAGATATACCTAAGGCTGGCTCTGAAAGTAAAGCTCCCTTCCTCGTTTATTTAGGGTGTCTGAGATAAAGGGGAGCTTGGTCAGAATGGGCAGTGAAGAGTCTGGACCAGTCCCTTAAGTCAACTATTTCAAGGAAACTATAGGTCAAAAGTTGGGGGAAGAAAAAGAAACACACCATCCCTCCTCCCAAAATCTGGTCATATGTAGCCATTACTTTGACTAATTATGTAATTCTTAGATTGATAGTTACCCTAACGTACAGAGACACATCCAACCGAGGGAATTCTAAAAGATCTCTCGGGTCGAGTGAAAACTGAAGTTGCCATTCAATGTCTAGAATAGCCAAAAGGGAATCAAACAATTGATACCTCCTTCATAATATTCAGGCCTGTAATTAAGTCTTTTAAGAATTCAAGAACTGTACTGAATTGTATTTTTGTTTCTCACACCTCATGGGTTATAATGAGCTATTGAATAACATAGTGAGAAGCACTTGACTGAAGTTGATTCTGTGTGCCTGATGGAAAAACAAGTCCCTCATGAGGTCAACTGTAATTTCTGATAAAAATGACTAAGTCATGGCTCTTAGTGAGAGCCTCTGACCTGAGCTATGTCGGAGATCCAAAAACGACTCTTCCAACCAAAAATTAGGTGCTATGTTAGCAGTCTACAGAAGGACAAACCATTGGTGAGTCCCCACAAATGACCAATCTTACTCAGAAAAGAGAAAGCCCAGGAAATATGAAAGTAATCTTTCTTTTATAAAAAATTAGTCTACCCCTCAAGTTGACTCAAGTCATGAGAAATGCGGTTATCTCTTCTAGAAAAGCCAAATTTGACCTTTCAATATGCAACATTTTTGAAGAGGTTACGGTATATCAGTACGGCTGACATTAGTGATAGAATTAGTTGGCCACTCAGATATAAATCCTTTATATTTAAACCTATACTAATAAAGTATAAAGTATTAGTATAGATTTTCACAGGCACAATGAAGATCCATGGTTATTACATATAATGTATGAGGAAGGCTAGCAACTTGAAATACACTACACTCTTATGATACAGAAATAACTTGGAACTTTATATTTGTTTGGTTGATTCATTTTTGGAAAATGAAATAAAACCTAGATTGCTGAAATTTCTGTGAATCTCACAAAATTTTTCTGCTTCGACATTCTGAGCAAATATTTTTAGAAAAAGCCTTCCCTAGAATGGTACAGAGGAACTGCATACATAGATACATTTATCTTCATTCATTTATATTGGCATATTTTAAAGGAAATTGCAACGGGAAAAAGGTATGAAATCCATTATGTAAATACACAAGTCCAGTTTCAGTGAAATTGGTATTCTATCAGAAGGTAGGACATTGGGGCACCTGGGTGGCTCAGTCGGTAAAGTGCCTGCATTTGGCTCAGGCCATGATCCCAAGGTCCTGGGATCGAGCCCTACATTGGGCTCCCTGGTCAATAGGGAGTCTGCTTCTCCCTCTCCCTCTGCCCCTTCTCCCCACCCATGCACTCTCTCTCTCTCTCTATCAAATACAATAAATAAAATATCTTTATTTTTTAAATTTTTTATTGTTATGTTAATCACCATACATTACATCATTAGTTTTTGGTGTAATGTTCCATGATTCATTGTGCATAACACCCAGTGCTCCATGCAGAACGTGCCCTCTTTAATGCCCATCACCAGGCTAACCCATCCTCCCACCCCCCTTCCCTCTAGAATCCTCAGTTTGTTTTTCAGAGTCCATCGTCTCTCATGGTTCATCTCCCCCTCCGATTTCCCCCGCTTCATTCTTCCCCTCCTGCTATCTTCTTCTTTTTTTTTTTCTTAACATATATTGCATTATTTGTTTCAGAGGTACAGATCTGTGATTCAACAGTCTTGCACAATTCACAGCGCTCACCATAGCACATACCCTCCCCGATGCCTATCACCCAGACACCCCATCCCTCCCACCTCCCACCACTCCAGCAACCCTCAGTTTGTTTCCTGCGATTAAGAATTCCTCATATCAGTGAGGTCATATGATACATGTCTTTCTCTGATTGACTTATTTCGCTCAGCATAATACCCTCCAGTTCCATCCACGTTGTTGCAAATGGCAAAATTTCATTCCTTTTGATGGCTGCATAATATTCCATTGTATATATATACCACTTCTTCTTTATCCATTCATCTGTCGATGGACATCTTGGCTCTTTCCACAGTTTGGCTATTGTGGACATTGCTGCTATAAACATCAGGTTGCACGTACCCCTTCAGATCCCTACATTTGTATCTTTGGGGTAAATACCCAGGAGTGCAATTGCTGGATCAAATGGTAGCTCTATTTTCAACTTTTTGAGGAACCTCCATACTGTTTTCCAGAGTGGCTGCACCAGCTTGCATTCCCACCAACAGTGTAGGAGGGTTCCCCTTTCTCCGCATCTCTGCCAACATCTGTCATTTCCTGACTTGTTAATTTTAGCCATTCTGACTGGTGTGAGGTGGTATCTCATTGAGGTTTTGATTTGGATTTCCCTGATGCCGAGCGACGTTGAGCACTTTTTCATGTGTCTGTTGGCCATTTGGATGTCCTCTTTGGAAAAATGTCTGTTCATGTCTTCTGCCCATTTCTTGATTGGATTCTTTGTTCTTTGGGTGTTGAGTTTGATAAGTTCTTTATAGATTTTGGATACTAGCCCTTTATCTGATATGCCATTTGCAAATATCTTCTCCCATTCTGTCAGTTGTCTTTTGGTTTTGTTGACTGTTTCTTTTGCAGTGCAAAAGCTTTTTATCTTGATGGAGTCCCAACAGTTCATTTATGCCCTTGCTTCTCTTGCCTTTGGCGATGTTTCTAGGAAGAAGTTGCTGTGGCTGAGGTCGAAGAGGTTGCTGCCTGTGTTCTCCTTTAGGATTTTGATGGACTCCTGTCTCACATTGAGGTCTTTCAACCATTTGGAGTCTATTTTTGTGTGTGGTGTAAGGAAATGGTCCAGTTTCATTCTTCTGCATGTGGCTGTCCAATTTTCCCAACACCATTTGTTGAAGAGACTGTCTTTTTTCCATTGGACATTTTTTCCTGCTTTGTCAAAGATCAGTTGACCATAGAGTTGAGGGTCCATTTCTGGGCTCTCTATTCTGTTCCATTGATCTCTGTGTCTGTTTTTGTGCCAGTACCATACTGTCTTGATGATGACAGCTTTCTAATAGAGCTGGAAGTCCGGAATTGTGATGCCGCCAGCTTTGCTTTTCTTTTTCAACATTCCTCTGGCTATTCGGGGTCTTTTCTGGTTCCATACAAATTTTAGGATTATTTGTTCCATTTCTTTGAAAAAACTGGATGGTATTTTGATGGGGATTGCATTGAATGTGTAGATTGCTCTAGGTAGCATTGACATCTTCACAATATTTGTTCTTCCAATCCATGAGCATGGAACGTTTTTCCATTTCTTTGTGTCTTCCTCAATTTCTTTCATGAGTATTTTATAGTTTTGAGTACAGATCCTTTGCCTCTTTGGTTAGATTTATTCCTAGGTATCTTATGGTTTTGGGTGCAATTGTAAATAGGATCGACTCCTCAATTTCTCTTTCTTCTGTCTTATTGTTGGTGTATAGGAATGCCACTGATTTCTGTGCATTAATTTTATATCCTGCCACTTTACTGAATTCCTGTATGAGTTCTAGCAGTTTTGGGGTGGAGTCTTTGGGGTTTTCCACATAAAGTATCATATCATCTGCAGAGAGTGAGGGTTTGACTTCTTCTTTGCCGATTTGGATGCCTTTGATTTCTTTTTGTTGTCTGATTGCTGTGGCTAGGACTTCTAATACTATGTTGAATAGCAGTGGTGATAGAGGGCATCCCTGCCATGTTACCGACCTTAGGCGGAAAGCTCTCAGTTTTTCCCCATTGAGAATGATATTCATTATAGGTTTTTCATAGATGGCTTTTATGATATTGAGGTATGTACCCTCTATCCCTACACTCTGAAGAGTTTTGATCAAGAAAGGATGCTGTACTTTGTCAAATGCTTTTTCTGCATCTATTGAGAGGATCATATGATTCTTGTTCTTTCTTTTGTTAATGTATTGTATCACGTTGATTGATTTGCGGATGTTGAACCAACCTTGCAGCCCAGGGATAAATCCCACCTGGTCATGGTGAATAATCCTTTTAATGTACTGTTGGATCCTATTGGCTAGTATTTTGGTGAGAATTTTTGCGTCCATGTTCATCAATGATATTGGTCTGTAATTCTGCTTTTTGATGGAGTCTTTGTCTGGTTTTGGGATCAAGGTAATGGTGGCCTCATAAAATGAGTTTGGAAGTTTTCCTTCCATTTCTATTTTTTGGAACAGTTTCAGAAGAATAGGTATTAATTCTTCTTGAAATGTTTGGTAGAATTCCCCTGGGAAGCCATCTGGCCCTGGGCTTTTGTGTTTTGGGAGATTTTTGATGACTGCTTCAATTTCCTTAGTGGTTATAGGTCTGTTCAGGTTTTCTGTTTCTTCCTGGTTCAGTTTTGGTAGTTGATACATCTCTAGGAATGCATCCATTTCTTCCAGGTTATCTAATTTGCTGGCATAGAGTTGCTCATAATATGTTTTTAGAATTGTCTGTATTTCTTTGGTGTTGGTTGTGATCTCTCCTCTTTCATTCATGATTTTGTTGATTTGGGTCATTTCTCTTTTCTTTTTGATAAGTCTGGCCAGGGGTTTATCAATCTTGTTAATTCTTTCAAAGAACCAGTTCCTAGTTTTGTTGATCTGTTCTACTGTTCTTTTGGTTTCTATTTCATTGATTTCTGCTCTGATCTTTAT
>NW_022589707.1:78946658-78959270 GCF_004348235.1 Phoca vitulina
CCAGTCCTTTCTGGCCTGCCAGGTCTCTGTGGATAGGTCTGTTGCCAATCTAATGTTTCTACCATTGTAGGTTACAGATCTCTTCTCCCAAGCTGCTTTCAGGATTTTCTCTTTGTCTCTGAGACTCGTAAGTTTTACTATTAGATGTCGGGGTGTTGACCTATTTTTATTGATTTTGAGAGGAGTTCTCTGTGCCTCCTGGATTTTGATGCCTGTTTCCTTCCCCAAATTAGGGAAGTTCTCTGCTATAATTTGCTCCAATATACCTTCTGCCCCTCTCTCTCTGTCTTCTTCTTCTGGGATCCCAATTATTCTAATGTTGGTTCGTCTTATGGTATCGCTTATCTCTCACATTCTGCCCTCGTGATCCAGTAGTTGGTTATCTCTCTTTTTCTCAGCTTCTTTATTTTCCATCATTTGGTCTTCTATCTCACTGATTCTCTCTTCTGCCTCATTTATCCTAGCAGTTAGCACCCCCATTTTTGATTGCACCTCACTTATAGCCTTTTTGATTTTGACTTGGTTAGATTTTAGTTCTTTTATTTCTCCAGAAAGGGTTTCTCTAATAACTTCCATGCTTTTTTCAAGCCCAGCTAGTATCTTTAAAATCATGATTCTGAACTCTAGGTCTGACATTGTACTAATGTCTGTATTGAGTAGGTCCCTGGCAGTCGGTACTAGCTCTTGTTCTTTTTGTTGAGGTGATTTTTTCCGTCTTGTCATTTTGTCCAGAGGAGAATAGATGAATGAGAGAACAAAATGCTAATAGGGTAACAATGTCCCCAGAAAATATACTCTAAACAAATCAGAAAAGACCTGAAACCGGGGGAAAAGAAAGGGAAAGAAAGAAAAAAGAAAAAGAAAAAGATAAAGATAAAAACAAACAAAAACAGAACAAAACAAAAAAAACAGAATACGATCAAGTATGATCAGGCTGGTGCATAGATCAGTGCCACACACTAGATTTTGGGTGTATTTTGGTCTGTTAGAGAAAGTGTCTCTCAAAATTTTAAAGAAAGAAAAACTTATATATGTACAAAACTAAGGTTTGATATGATGAAGGGATGGAATATGACTGTAAAGATGAAAATTATAAAAAATTTTATCAAAGGAATTGATAAGAAATTGTTTGAAAAAAGAAAGAAGAGGATTTAAAAATAAAAAAAATTAAAAAAGGGGAGAGAATGTGATCAGGCAGACTAGAACAAAGCCATACACTAGAGATTTAGGGTATATTTTGATCTGTTAGAAGAAACTGTATCTCAAAATTTTAAAGAGAGAACAACTTATAAATATATATACCAGAAATGAGGGTAACTACTATGAAGGGATAGAATATGACTCTAAAAATGAAAAATAAAAATGTTTTTTAAAAAAGGGATTGATGTTGGTTGAAAAAGGGAAAAAGAAAAATTAAAAAAAAAAGACAGTTAAAAAAAAATTAACTTTGAAAGACTAAAGAATCATGGGAAAAAAGCCATGAATTCTATGTGCAGTATTCCCCTAGTGCTGGAGTTCTGCCGTTCTCATTGATCGGTAAACTTGGTCTTGGCTGGCTGTTCTCGCTGATCTTCTGGGGGAGGGGCCTGTTGCTGTGGTTCCCAAATGTCTTTGCCTGAGGTGGAATTGCCCTGCCCTTGCCCAGTCCAGGCTAAGTAATCTGCTCAGGTTTGCTCTCGGGAGCTTTTGTTCCCTGCAAGCTTTCCATACAGCTTTGGAAGAGGAGAGTGAAAATGGCGGCCTCCCAATCTCTGCCCCAGAGGAGCCCAGAACTCGGGGCCCCACTCCTCAGTGAGCCCCTAGAGAAAAGCAGTCACTCACTCCCGTCTCCCCGGTCTCCGTCCGCAATCCGTGCTCACCCGGCCTGTGACGGAGCATTTCTATCTCTGGCGCAGGACCCTGTGTGGAGTCTCCAAACCCAGCAGATCCCTGCGGTGCGCTCCCGCGCCGCTCCTCCCAGGGGAGGAAGGTGAGTGTCCCCGGATCTGCCGCTTGTTGGGTCCCTGCTGGAGGAGCAGTGGCCCGACTGTGCCGGGGATCACGGTTTATGGCAACCCTGAGCTGAGAGCCCACGCCTCGGCACCGTCTCTGCAGCCGGCTTCCCTGCCAATACCTGGGAGCTCTGCCGCACTCAGGCACCCCCCGTCTTTCTGTGACCACGAGGGTCCTGAGACCACACTGTCCCACGAGGGTTCCACCCCCTGCTTAGCCACTGGAGCGACATCCCTCAGTGGAGCAGACTTCTAAAAGTTCCTATTTTGTGCTCCGCGGCTCTATCACTTGCCAGAAGCGGCCGACGGAGGCCCCTCCCCCGCCGTCTATCTTCCCGAATATTGCCTCGGATTCACTTCTCCGCACGTCCTACCTTCCAGAAAGTGGTCGCTTTTCTGTTCAGAGAGTTGTTGCTATTCTTTTCTTCGATCTCCTGTTGAGTTTGTAGGTGTTCAGAATGGTTTGATCCCTATCCAGCTGAATTCCTGAGACCAGACGAAATCCATGTCTCCTACTCCTCCACCATCTTGCTCTGCCCCCCAATAAAATATTTTTAAAAAATAAGGTAGGACATTGTCTACTGGCTAAATATGAATCAATGAATGACTTGATGACATATCTAATTCCATTTACACAAGACAAATGGCCTTTGCAAGTCCCTCACTAGCCCTCAGTCATCTTCCTCCTCCCTAACTACGATTAACATCCATGGATTTAAAAAGATGGTGAACTTACACTGTTTCTGTTGCTCTACTATGAGCCTTTGCACTTTTTCCTCTTTTTTTTTTAATGTGACTCATAGAAACCAGTCAGAAATCAGTCTTCAGAAATGGGTTTATCTACTCTCATAAGGGGAAATAGACTTAGCCAAACAGGGAGTCACAAGCGTCCTATGCAACATTAAAGAGCTCTCTACCAGCGAAAGCAAGTGGTCCAGAAGCAGAAATCTGGAGGTTCTTTAGTCCTGAACTTCATGAGAATAGCTGGGTAAGTAGTTTCATGTTTAATTCAATGTAGCACTAAGATCAGATACTGCTGATCTTACATAAGAATTGGCATTGTCTTCACACCAAAGCTGTGGCTTACTGGGGAACAGCAGCAGGGACAACAAATTGAGTGGCAGTTAGAGGACTGCCGAAAGTTTTTAGTAAAGACAGATCATGAGGCCAGGAGCACATATTTTATATAATTCAAGATCTGCAAATAGCAGTCTTTCCTAGGGTGTACCTCTGTCCTATGGGGAAAGAAGAGCTGATCACAAAGGTGCCCGGCTGTCTCAGTTGGTAGAGCATGTGACTCTTGGTCTCGGGGTTGTAAGCTGGAGCTTCATGTTGGGTGTAGAGATTACTTAACATAAAATCTTTTAAAAAAGAAAAAAGGGCTGATCACAAATGGACATTTCAGCCTTGGATGGGCTCATGCACTCTGGAAGTAGCAACAGCAGAAGCAGAAGGATCAGCAGTAGTATGAATGTGTGAATTTGTATGCTGGTGGTAGGTTACTTACATTTACTGAAGAGATGCATCTCCAGTTATGTGTGAAGTTTGTTCATTTAAGAAAGTGGCATTACCAGAGTATTTTATCTTTCAATAATCTACATTCTCCTCTGATTTAAAAATAATCTAGTATTCTCAGTAAAGACCTGTATTTGCGTGAGAAAAAAAGCCAAATTTGCATTGGGAGAGTGTTAAAATATGGGATAGCATGGAAGGTGATGAGCAGAAGAATAGACTGAGTTGATCCTTGATTCCCAAATGCACGGAAATCAACATTTTCACCTCTTGAAAGGATAAAAGGAAAAGGCAAAAAATATATTCAGCAATGTCCTGGCATTTGCCATTAATTGTAACATAACCCAGTTGCATATTGAAGAGCAGTTACCATCCTTCAAGATTTATGTAACACTTATACCAGTATGATTTACTTACAAACAGTGCCTTTGATGTGCTCTTTGAAACAGCCCAGCAAAGTCATATCTCTTCCATCCAAATAATGTTTGATTTGAATTCCAAATTCAGTTCTGGAAAGGAATGCAGGCAGTCAAGTGCATTTGCTTTGGACATGGGCCATGTGAGGATCCCAGACCTCTCAGAATCCATGCCAACTGCTCTGTCCCCTCTGGGCCTAGCAAGGTCTCCTGGGATTGCTTTCTTTATCGGCAGGGTACCCTGAAGACAAGGGTGCTGGACACTGGGATTTTCCCTTGATCAGCATCTGATCCCTATTCTGTCATTGTGCCGCAGGTTTGCCTGGGAGAATTAGCCCTCCCTTGTTCACTGGATACTGACTTGATGGGTATAACCATCAAGATGTCCTACCATCCCCCATCAGGTCCTTAGAGGATTTCTTCTGGGAATCTGACTCTTGAATTGAGATGGATGCAAGGAGCTGGCACATTCTGGTGATGGCACTTTGCAGAGATTGTCCATTGGTTTTTGTTATCCATGTCCCAGCTCTTCTGGACCCTGTCCTTACTGCATACTTGCTGATTTGAACTTGTAAGTCACCTCAACTATGTTCTTTCTTTCTGCCTTCCCTTTTTTTTTTCTTTTAGCTTAAATTAGCTATTTTTTTTTTCCTCTTTCTTGCAAAGAAGCTTAACCACCGAGTTATGCCTCTCAGCCTGTAAAACCTCGCTGTCTGGAATACCTGTCCCCAAGGCCAATCTGCATTCACTCCACTCTCCTTGAAATCTCTAATTGTCTCTTGGTGAGTGGCCTGAAGACTGATAAGTCAAGATTCCTTAAGAGAATATAGGTAAGGATAGGAAAGGAGATGAGTAAGGATTTTAGTAACAAATATTTAGTGTTTTGGATGCCAGATCCCTTTTTTTCCTAAGATTGGAGGTACTTCCTTATGCATCTGAACCCTGATATACCAAAACTGGCTCCTACTTCATCAGCAATTCAAATAAAAATGTTCATCATCAACCATCAGCAATTCAAATAGGCTCTTGGCACAATGCCAGAGAACTCTGCACATCCTACTGTTGTCAGGAATGGTTTTTGCTTATTCCTTTCTAGTAAATTGTGTACCTGACAGGCTTAGGTGGGAGATTTCCCTTCAGGGATTTCCTGGAAACCACCTTGGTGAGAGCCAACTGTGCCCCCTCAAAGCTTTCTCTTTTCCCACCTTTTCTGCCATAATTTCTGGTCTTTCAGAGCCTTCCAGCTCCAATTCCATATTCACTTTTCTTAACATCTAGACTTCTGGTATGAAGTACAGAGGGCTGATATAAGGTTCTTTGTATAGAGACAGTGTTTTTCCTTAATTTCTAAGTACACAAGCTCATCAAATTCTATTATATAAAATATATATAAGATAAGATTAATAATCTTAATCTTAATTTCCTTCCCAAACATTTTTGCTCCCCTAAAGTGATTAGTAGCAGCACCATTTACATATATCCATTAATTAAAAACCTCAAGTCACCTTTAATTTATATAAGTCAAAAATTTCAATAGCATTGCATTTACTGAGCGTCCTTTTCCCATCTCTACTTTCATTCTCTAGGTTTTGGGTCTCAAAACTTGTCAACTGTCCCATTGCAACAGCTTCCTAACTGACCTCCTTGTCACCCTTATATCCAATGTTTCCACTGACACCAGTCATGTTGAGACAGAAAGCTGATCATGGTGCTCTTCTGTTTACAAATGGCTAATGGCTCTTGACTTTCTGCAGGATAAAATACAAGCTCCTTGCAGAACACCTAACGCTTTTCAGAATCTGTGCAAACTCTGTCTCCAACCAAGATACCCCACCCTTCCTCCACTGGAGTCAAATCAAATTTCTGTCTCTCACATTAATCAACCTTTGCACATGTTATTCTCTATGCCTAAGAAAGGAGAAGGTGACCGGTCACCACTGAATGTCCACCATGTACCAAGCCATTGTGCTATTCATTTCTCCTTCAATAATCCTAGAAATTAGTTCTTTTTCCCATTTTTGAAAATAAGGGGAAAAAATCATGCTTAGAAAAATTTAAAAACCTTTCTCAAATTCCTAGAATGATTAAGGGCTAGAACTAGGATTCAAACTTTAGTCTTGATTCTAAAGCTCAAGCACATTTTACAAAATCAGACTGTGCTCTGAAACTCATCCCCTTTGTCCCTTAAGACCCAGTCTAAAATGCCACCTCCTCCGTAAAACTTTTGTTGACCCCCCAAGGCCGACTTAGTCATTCCCTCCTCCCAGTTCTGTAGACAGTGGTGCCACCGTCTACACCTCTCCGTGGTAGTTCTTGTCACATTGCATTGTAGTTATGGTCGCGTCTGCATTCCTCACAACCTGTGGGACAAAGGCCACATCTAATTGATCAGCAGGAAGGCCAGCTGGGGAGGTGGAAACAGCAACAGCTTGCCAAGAGTTGAGTCCCCTTCCTAGTATTTATTAACCATGCAACCTTGGCCAATTTACAGACAATTTCCTCGCCTGCCCCATACTGATGAAACCACAGGCAAGTTTTCTCGTACATAGAAGGCTCTCAGGAAATGTTGAAAGAAAAACTTGCAAGACTATTCAAGAGTCTAGTGGTTCTTTCAAGACATAAATTTGCCTTTCAAGGGATCTTCCACAGAACTTTGATAGTGGGACTTTCGATATTTGTGAGAGAATGGAGGAAGACGTGTTTCATGGTTCGGGACAGGCAGACCATCCAGTATTCTCCCCACCCACCGTATTTTGGTATCCACCAATGCTTGCCCTAGCAGGATGGGCTCGACCTCTAGGAAAAAAAAAAAACAAACTTATTCTTAGATCTGTTCGGCACCTCTTTACAAGAGTCAGAGCCCAGCCCTGTGCTAGGCAGGCGTGGAGAACATACTGATTCACTGATTTGCTACCTGAAAACTCTCAGCTTCACCAAGAAAAATAATATGCATTTTATTGTACCTTTATGGAAAATGCTCAGTAATAGACTTTGTTTCACCAAATATCTTTTAAGAAAAATGTATCCCCAAAATATCTTTTGTAAAGCTAATTATTATGTTTTCCTATTTATGTGAGTCTTCCTATTTAAATAGACTCAAAAGCATTTTGCAAACAGGTTTATTACCTATGTAGCGTGTTCAAGTCAATTAAAGCAAAATTCAATTAAAATGCAACCACCTCCGAAGTGGGGCACAGCAGATGTTCAACAGCCCACGGTGACACCTCACAGCAGTGACACTTAAGCAGCAGTTGACGAACAAAAATGAAGAATTCCTTTTTCTATTTAAGCCACGGGAGCAACAGAGAGAAGCAGAATGTAATTATCCAAATTAGAAATTTTCTATGACACCGAGGTCACCCTCTTTGCTATTCACATAGGGACCAAGGGATATTCATTGATCACACGCAGCCAAGAGCACTGCTTTATGTCTCTGCGGATGGACAGCCCCTTAGGCACATGGCCACCAAGGACTCCCAGCAATAAGATTTCTACAGAATCAGGAATGCTGTTCAGGACTTTAGAAAGGCAGTCCCTTCTCCTTATTCTTCTACCCCTGGGCTCCAAACACTGCTGATCCCCAGACTGTCTACTGAGGTACCCAAGTGAATTCAATGGGAGACAGCGAGAGTGTATCTTTTTGTCCGGTGCAGGAGGGACATTACTGGTATTCAACTTGGTCCTGGGTCTGGCTGGAGTGGAAAACATTCTGACAGCTTCATTCTGGGACTTCCACATTCTCTGAAGCTGAAGACTAAGGGCTACTGAGGTGGGAGGTGGGTCAAGGTTTCTTCTACATGTAGAGATATGATTTGAAGAAAAGTCACTACACAGTAACAAGGCAACTCTACGAAGAGTTAAAAAAAATCAACCACTATATGAAAAATGCCTGGATGGAGAACTGGATATGTCTCCCCTTCTTGATGCGAGCTGTTCTTTCCGCATCCACAGGCTAGCTTGATCATCCTATATGTACCAACCATATGCTATTACATTACATTTAACTTAAATGTCGGCTAGGTTTCCACGTAGAGAAAGAGCAACCTCTTGTCTTCAGTTTATGTTGAACTGAATGATAATTTGACTCAGTTTTGCCTTAATCTGATAGAATTCTAAAATAGGAAGCAAGAAGAAACATGTTAATGGATTTGTCTCTGGGTCAAATTCTACATCAACTCACCATCGTAAGGTTATTATTTAATTAACTCATTTTGGTAATGGCCACTTGCAAACAACTTACTGATACATAGAGAATTAACAATTATTCTGTCCCTGCATGCTGAGGAAAGGATGTCTCCAGAGCCTGAAGTAGAGAAGAGCCAACAGTTTCTGGGAGAGGCACTGTATACTACTAAATCACAGTCTATTTAGATGTTGTTACAATTTTACCTAATGAGAACTACAACAAAGGCTGCTTGGATATTATAGTATGACCTCACCTCTAGTTTATGAATCGCAGGGATTAAATACTGAGGTAGATATTTTTCTCCCATGTAAAAAAAATGGAAGCCTTCCTTAAGAGGTTCACAGGGACTTGATGCACTCAGGATCAAAGCAGATGCAGATCAACATGGTTATTACACACCCACTGTGTGCATAAAACTGTGCTGAGCACTAGGCAGATATAAAGATGAACACATGGGGCACCTGGGTGGCTCAGTCGTTAAGCGTCTGCCTTCAGCTCAGGTCGTGATCCCAGGGTCCTGGAATCGAGCCCCACATCAGGCTCCCTGCACCGCCGGGAAGCCTGCTTCTCCCTCTCCTACTCCCCCTGGTTGTGTTCCCTCTCTCGCTATGTCTCTCTCTGTCAAATAAATAAATAAAATCTTTAAAAAAAAAAAAAAGATGAACACAATGATCTCTCGAATCCTTACGATATTTCAGGGATCTAAGGAGATAAGGAGCAAAAACTAAGAAACGGGGATCACACAGAACGTTTCTGGTAAAGCCAGAAATTGTATTAGAACTTCTTTTTTGTAGTCTGGGGATGCCATTCAGAAGCAGAATTTTGAATTAGGCCTTAGAGCTATCAAATGGTTTTCAAGAGCATACATAAAGAGTAATGGAACCAACTAGGTCACCTTCAAGACAGCAGAGGAAGAATCACTCCTGGTCATACAGAGGGGAGACTAAATTTGGAGACCAAGGTGGAGGCTGTCATTTCTCTCCAGACTGAGATTTCTCCTGTCACCTGAAAAATGTTCTTCCATCAGTAATTTCCCTCTCCTGGATCTGCCACACCTCTCTCTGACCACTGGGTCCTTCTCAGCACAGAATTTGAAAAACGCTCTTATGTCCAAACTAATCATATAAGCAAGCAAAATCTCACGTAAAGCCTGAGCCTCCTGTACGTATCTCTCCATCTTTCTCCTACCATCCACAGCCAGACTCAGGAAAGAAGGAGTTGTCTGCATTTACAGCCCCTCCTTATTTATCAAAGTCTCGCCTCAGCTACCAGCAATCAGGCACCACACTCGAGATTGCTCTCCTAAGATCACTAACAACCACTTTTCTATCGTTCATCTCAGAGCAGTAATGATCATGTGGCCAGTTTTTCCATCTTGAATCTCTCCCTTACCACTGCCTTTATGATCCCACTCCTTCTAATTCCTCCTCTCTCTCAGACCACACTCATTAAGACTCTTCTGGCTCCATTCACCTCTTCCATTCTTGGTCTTCTCACTTTGTCAATCTCCCAGGGCACCGTGGAGAGTGGAAGTAACTTGAGCTCCCAAAAACATTGGTTGGAAGATTGATTCTTGCACTTATTGGCTATGTGATTTCAAGCAAATTATTGACCTCTCTGAACCTGTCTCCTTGTCCTCAGTAAGATGGGGCTAATCATGCATAAGTCATCAAGTCCCTGTAAGAAATAAATGTGAAACTATAAATTTCACAAAGAGATGATCTTGGGTCTGCCACATGGTATGTGCTCATTAAATGTTCATTCTTCACCTACTGTCGCTGTGTTAATAATGCCTTAATTGATTTCTCTAGCTTAGACCTTACTCTCTCTCAGTGCAGGTATAACATCAAACTGCAAGTCACTTACAGGTCACCTTAGACTTTTTCCTCTGCCTCACTCATGTAGAATTCCATTGCCTTTAAAACTCTAGAGTCAGGGGGGCGGAGCAAGATGGCGGAGGAGTAGGAGACCTGGATTTTGTCTCCTCTCAGGAATTCAGCTGGATAGGGATCAAACCATTCTGAACACCTACAAACTCAACAGGAGATCGAAGAAAAGAAGAGCAACAACTCTCTGAACAGAAAAGCGACCACTTTCTGGAAGGTAGGACGTGCGGAGAAGTGAATCCGAGGCGATATTCGGGAGGATAGATGGCGGGGGAGGGGCCTCCGTCGGCCGCTTCTGGCAAGTGCTAGAGCCGCGGAGCACAAAATCGGAAATTTTAGAAGTCTGCTCCGCTGAGGGCCATCACTCTGGTGGCTAAGCGGGGGGGTGGAAACCTCGTGAGACAGTGTGGTCTCAGGACCCTCGGGGTCACAGAAAGACCGGGGGTGCCTGAGTGCGGCAGAGCTCCCAGGTATCGGAGCAGGGAAGCCGGCTGCAGAGACGGAGCCCAGGCGCGGGCTCTCAGCTCGGGGTTGCCATAAACCGTGATCCGCGGCACAGTCGGGCCACTGCTCCTCCAGCAGGGACCCAACAAACGGCAGATCCGGGGAGACTCACCTTCTTCCCCCGGGAGGAGCGGCGCGGGAGCGCACCGCAGGGATCTGCTGGGTTTGGAGACTCCACCCGGGGTCGGGTGCCAGAGATAGAAACGCTCGGTCACAGGCTGGGTGAGCACGGAGTGTGGCCGGAGACCGGGGAGGCGGGAGTGACTGGCGGCTTTTCTCTAGGGGCTCGCTGAGAAGCGGGGCCCCGAGTTCTCGGCTCCTCCGGGGCGGAGATTGGGAGGCCGCCATTTTCACTCTCTGCCTCCAAAGCTGTACGGAAAGCTTGCAGGGAACAAAAGCTCCGAGAGCAAAGCTGAGCAGATTACTTAGCCTTAACCGGGCAAGGGCGGGGCAATTCCGCCTCCGGCAAAGACATTTGGGAACCACGGCAAGAGGCCCCTCCCCCAGAAGATCAGCGAGAACAGCCAGCCAAGACCAAGTTTACTGATCAATGAGAACGGCAGAACTCCAGCGCTAGGAGAATAATGCACATAGAATTCATGGCTTTTTTCCCATGATTCTTTAGTCTTTCAAAGTTAATTTTTTTTAACTGTCTTTTTTTTTCTTTTTTTTGAATTTTTCTTTTTCCCTTTTTCAAACAACATCTTATCAATCCCTTTTTTAAAAAACATTTTTATTTTTCATTTTTAGAGTCATATTCTATCCCTTCATAGTAGTTACCCATATATTTTGGCATATATGTATAAGTTGTTCTCTCTTTAAACTTTTGAGATAGTTTCTTCTAACAGATCAAAATATACCCTAAGTCTCTAATGTATGGTTTTTTTCCTACTCCCCTGCCTTATCACATTCTCTCCCTTTTTTTTTCTTTTTCTTTTTTTTTTAAATCCTCTTCTTTCTTTTTTCAAACAACTTCTTATCAATTCCTTTTATAAAATTTTTTATAATTTCTATCTTTACAGTCATATTCCATCCCTTCATCATATCAAACCTTATTTTTGTACATATATAAGTCTTTCTTTCTTTAAAATTTTGGGAGGCACTTTCTTCTAACAGACCAAAATACACCCAAAATCTAGTGTGTGGCACTGATCTATATACCAGCCTGATCATATTTGATCACATTGGGTTTTTTTGTTTTGTTCTGTTTTTGTTTGTTTTTATCTTTATCTTTTTCTGTTTCTTTTTTTTTTTTCTTTTTCTTTTTCCTCTCTTTCCCTTTCTTTTCCCACTGCTTCAGGTCTTTTCTGATTTGTTTAGAGTATATTTTCTGGGAATGTTGTTACCCTGTTAGCATTTTGTTCTCTCATTAATCTATTCTCCTCTGGACAAAATGACAAAACAGAAAAAAATCACCTCAACAAAAAGAACAAGAGCTAGTACCAACTGCCAGGGACCTACTCAATACGGACATTAGTATGATGTCGGATCTAGAGTTCAGAATCATCACTTTAAAGATACTAGCTGGGCTTGAAAAAAGAATGGAAGTTATTAGAGAAACGCTTTCTGGAGAAATAAAACAACTAAAATCTAACCAAGTCGAAATCAAAAAGGCTATTAAGGAGGTACAATCAAATATGGGGGCGCTAACTGCTAGGATAAATGCGGCAGAAGAGAGAATCAGTGAGATAGAAGACCAAATGATGGAAAATAAAGAAGCTGAGAAAAAGAGAGATAAACAACTACTGGATCACGAGGCCAGAATTCGAGAGATAAGCGATACCATAAGACGAACCAACATTAGAATAATTGGGATCCTAGAAGAAGAAGACAGAGAGAGAGGGGCAGAAGGTATAATGGAGCAAATTATAGCAGAGAACTTCCCTAATTTGGGGAAGGAAACAGGCATCAAAATCCAGGAAGCACAGAGAACCCCTCTCAAAATCAATAAAAATAGGTCAACACCCCGACATCTAACAGTAAAACTTACGAGTCTCAGAGATAAAGAGAAAATCCTGAAAGCAGCTCGGGAGAAGAGATCTGTAACCTACAATGGTAGAAACATTAGACTGGCAACAGACCTATCCACAGAGACCTGGCAGGCCAGAAAGGACTGG
>NW_022589707.1:78964270-78983866 GCF_004348235.1 Phoca vitulina
GCAATGTCCACAATAGCCAAACTGTGGAAAGAGCCAAGATGTCCATCAACAGATGAATGGATAAAGAAGAAGTGGTATATATATACAATGGAATATTATGCAGCCATCAAAAGAAATGAGATCTTGCCATTTGCAACAACGTGGATGGAACTGGAGGGTATTATGCTGAGTGAAATAAGTCAAACAGAGAAAGACATGTATCATATGACCTCACTGATATGAGGAATTCTTAATCTCAGGAAACAAACTGAGGGTTGCTGGAGTGGGGGGTGGGGTGGGAGGGTTGGGGTGACTGGGTGATAGACACTGGGGAGGGTATGTGCTCTGGTAAGCGCTGTGAATTGTGCAAGACTGTTGAATCTCAGATCTGTATCTCTGAAACAAATAATGCAATATATGTTAAGGAAAAAAAAAAAGAAGAAGATAGCAGGAGGGGAAGAATGAAGGGGGGGAAATCGGAGGGGTAGACGAACCATGAGAGACGATGGACTCTGAAAAACAAACTGAGGGTTCTAGAGGGGAGGGGGTTGGGAGGATGGGTTAGCCTGGTGATGGGTATTGAGGAGGGCACGTTCTGCATGGAGCACTGGGTGTTATGCACAAACAATGAATCATGGAACACTACATCTAAAACTAATGATGTAATATATGGGGATTAACATAACAATAAAAAAATTAAAAAAAAAAAACAAAACTCTAGAGTCAGGGGCCCCTGGATGGCTCAGATGGTTGAGTGTCTGCCTTCGGCTCAGGTCATGATCTCTAGGTTCTGGGATCAAGCCCCATGTAAGGCTCCCAGCTCAGTGGGGAGCCTGCTTCTCCCTCTCCCTCTGCCTCTCCCCCCTGCTTGTGCTCTCTCTCTCAAAGAAATAAATAAAATTTTTTAAAAAAACCCTCTAGAATCATTTATCTTCTCATTTTCCCACTTTGACCCCTGTCTTACTTTGGGGGTACCTTCATCCTTTACCTGGACTATTGCAAGTCTTCTGGTTGGTCTCCCTCCAGTCATTCCCACTACCACCCCCACCCCTCTTTCTCTGTAGCTCCCATCTAATGCATCTTCTCTACTGGAAAGTCTTCACTGGCTCCCCATCTTCTAGAGAACAAAGCTGGCATCATTTGCATGGCATGCAAAGCCTCTCAGAGTGTTCCTTTTATTATAACTTTCTACCTTTATCTGCAGCACAGATATCTTTATCCTTGCACAGACGTCCTGTCCTCCATTCTTACCAACCTACTAGTAAGTTTCCTAACTTACATGTCCTTACTTTCTCTCTGCCTTTTACATTCTCATTCCTCTGTTAAAAGGGAAATATGAAGTGTCCTAACACTATATGGTGTGATGTGTGTGTTTTTGTAAGTGTAAACTCCTAACACTTTGTTCCCTATGGTGGGATAAAATAACCCAAGATGGAGAGTGAGAGAGAGAGAGAACACCAAAAGCCAAGAAGGAAAGGGAATAAATAGACTCTTAGGATCCTGAATAATGTTTTACCAAAGTAATTAATAAAATAAGAAGCAGTTCCAATGTAGACCACTTAGCTAACTTTCCCCAAGCTGGATCCACACGTTAGGAATTTAAACTATTGAGTGCATCAGGAGCATTGCTGCTAGGTTAAAATACAGGTGTTTTTTTTGAATTGATATCTTAGTATATTAATGGCTCCCAATTTTCAGGGACCATTTCTTTTCTGAAAAATCACGAAGATGGAAAGTTTATTCACTTTAAGCATCATGCTGCCTAGAAACTATTGGTTTTCTTACACTGTCATTAAGAGTAATTTTAACAAGCCCTGCGACACTTTCGGCCACCAAACCTGGGATATCAAAGTGTCTTCCAGTTTGTTGTACATTGAATTTACTTAACGTAGGCCACTTTCTTTTCTTCTTCTTCTTTTTAAAAGATTTTATTTATTTATTGGAGAGAGAAAGACAGAGATAGCGAGAGAGAGTGTGAGAGGGGGGAGGGTCAGAGGGAGAAGCAGTCTCCCCACTGAGCAGGGGCCCGGCTCGGGGCTTGATCCCAGGATGCTGATGAGATCACAACCAGAGCCGAAGGCAGACGCCCAACCAACTGAGCCACCCAGGTGCCCCAACGTAGTCCACTTCCAATTCAGTTGAAAATCAGGAATAATTACACTTAGTTAAGAAAAAAAGGACATCTCTAATGATTTATAAAGGACATGATCACAGGCTCACATTGCTTCTTACACTTTCTCTAATTTTGTTACTCAAGAAGAGGAAGCATTTGTTAACCAATTTAAATCTGGTGGTGGAATTGGGAAAGAGATTTAATGAAAGCTATAAACCTTTATTATTCATGACAAAACAAAGTCGGTCTCTGAGCACCGACATTGAAGGAAATCAGCTTGGCTATCTTCCTACTTTCCAACTTGGATACATCCCAACTTTGGGTGCAGATTACAGGTTGTCACTCCTAGTCATGAAGGAAGAGCCCTTCTCATTTCCCCTGGGAAACACTTCCTGTAGGACATGAAATTTCTGAATAATGGGAAGGGAAGCAGTCAGTATATTTCCATCCCAAGGTGTAAAGCCTGGGCACTGGAACCTGACTGCTTAGCAGCAAATCCACATTTGCCACTTACTGATTACCCTCACTACATCTCAGTTTCCTTCTCTGTAAAGTGGAGGCAATAATAATAGAACATGCGTCATAGGGTCATGATAGGTTTTAAAACTCGTTGATTAATATAAAGTACCCAGAATAAGTCCTGATCTGCAGTAGGCTTGTAATAAATGTTAGCCCTTATGATAATGTGTAGCTGTTTTGCATGACCCAGTGATTACTTACAGAATGTCTGTATGGTTTATCTCATCAAATCATGGAACGTTTGTGGTAGAAAGGAACATCTTAAAAATCACCTGGCTTTAAATTAAGCAAAGACTGGGGCGCCTGGGTGGCTCAGTCATTAAGCTTCTGCCTTCGGCTCAGGTCATGATCCCAGGGTCCTGGAATCAAGCCCCGAACCGGGCTCCCTGCTCAGCGGTGGGCCTGCTTCTCCCTCTCCCACTCCCTCTGCTTGTGTTTCCTCTCTTGCTGTGTCTCTCTCTGTCAAAATAAATAAATAAAATAAAAATAAATTAAGCAAAGACTGCTTCTCCCCTTCAAGTCCCTCCCCCCAATCCATTTTTTTCACACAGTAGTCTGAGTGATCCTTCTAAAATGCAGATGCAATCAATGACTCACCATCCTCAAGGGAAAGACGAAACCATTTCCCCTGGTAATAATACTCTAGCTGCTTCCCCATTCCCCCATCACATATCAAATATTTAAGTCTGTTTTGCTGAGATCCCCCCTACATTTTCAGGAGCTGTTGCTTCTGACTCACACACCCTTCTACTCATCTTACTAACTCATTCCTACTGTGTGCTTAGGGAGAACTCCCATGCTTTCTCCATGAGCCCCCATCACGCTGAACTGTAGTTGCCTCTCCGTCCCTATCCGGCTACTCACCCCCAGTTCTGAGGGTAAGGAGCATCTCCATCTCCTCCATAGCTTTATCTTCAAGACTAAGTGCAGTGCCTGGAACATAGTAGGTACAAAACAAATACTTGTTTTGTGAATGAATTGATACATCAATGATTTTTGCCCCCAGGTTACTCAGGGCAAAGATGGGCTTAGAATTAAGGTCTTTCTGGGGAGCCTGGGTGGCTCAGTCGGTTAAGCATCCGCCTTTGGCTCAGGTCATGATCCCAGAGTCCTGGGATTGAGCCCAGTATCTGGTTCTCTGCTCAGCAGGGAGTCTGCTTCTCCCTCTCCTTCTGCAACCCCCCACACTCGCTTGTGCACGTGGGTGCACTCTCTCTCTCTCAAAGGAATAAATAAAATCTTAAAAAAAAAGAATTAAGGTTGGTTAACTGAACATAATAAGAATAAATAAGTAAATAAATAAATACCATTAAATTAAAAATAAATAAATAAATAAATAAATAAATAAATAAATAAATAAACTTCCCCACAGACACCCCCCCCCCAAAAAAATTAAGGTCTTTCCTCCATAGGTATTTGATCAGTTCTTTTGGCAAAAAGGAAAGATTTTGTTCAACAGTCATTGAAGTTATCAGAAGAAGTGCTTTTCCAAATAGCAAACGTAAACATTCTTATAGAAAAAAGCACCAGGATTATATTTTGAATTTACTCCTTATTTCTTCCTATGTCTATTTCTCATCTCAGCTTCTTATGAACATGAACATATTTTCATTTCTTGGTGATTTTATTCCTTCCACTTGGCAGATAACCATTTTTTTCCTTTGTGTGTGTATGTTTAATGGAGCTGAGATTAACATGGATATTTTGGCTTGACAACTTCAATTTCTGAAGCTCCTTATTATAACCAAACATCTTTAATTTGATGCTATATTGGCAATTAGAAAGGGAAAGTTTTTGTGATGAGGAGTAAATGTCTCAGTTACTGATTGTTGTGTTTGTGAGAAAGAATAAAATCATTCACCTGATCTCATAAATGTGCTGCAAGTTTTAAGTGAAGTCAACGCTGTTTCTCCCTTGTGCAGAACTGAGGAGCTGCAGAGTGTCTAATGCTCAGTGTAAGCCATTCCATGCCAGCCTTCACATGAACTCTGGTGGAAGAAAATGGGACCCCAACATGCCTGCCAATGCCCTCCCCTGTCCTCCCCACCCACAGGCACAGCCTTTCAGGCCTGCCCTGCTCTGACAATCCCAGGGCTAATTTCATTCTGTTCTTTACCCCTGCTTACTTTAGGGACAGAAGTCCAGAGTGCCAGGTGATCTTTGCTCCCACGCACTCTCCAAGCAATTTGGCATATTCTCCTTTTAGATTTTATCTCGCTCCTTCTTTTCCAGCCAGTTCTCTGAAACTCATGCTCCATCATCAGGGAAATCTCAATCTTTTCTGAACATTTCCCTCACCCAAAGGTGGTAATCCCCTCAGGACTCTGCTTCTGCTTTGGTGCTCTCCAGTGAAGGCTGCTTTCTTGCCCACGCTCTGTGCGACTGGGCTTGTAGGTGGTTGTTGCCACTCATTGCCCCTTGCAGACCATTCTTCCTCTTTCCTCCTTCCCACAAATACCAGCTCAGAACTTTGAGTCATCAGAATCTGCCATCCTCTACTTCTCTGGTTGATATCAGCCGCTGACTCTCCCTCATTATTTGAAGATCTTACTTTAGTCGTAATCTTAGGCTCGGGTTCCCCATGAAACAGACTCTGGGATATTAGCATGAAGGAGGTTTATTGCAGAGTGCACTATGACACAACATTTGTGAGGCAGGGAAGGAAGTAGAGCCGGACTGAGGAGAAATTGACCAGTGATGAAGCTGCAAGAGAGGCCTCAGCTCACACCACAAGTAGTGGTGGAGTTGGGATATTCCTTCAGAGTCATCCCCAGTTGATGGAAGGGAGTGAAGACTTTGTACTTTATCATCAAACTCTTACTCTCTGGAATGTGAGTATATTTATCTTTTCTTGCTCAACCCAGTCTGATTAACATGATCTCACTGCTATAGTGGACCGATGGGATGTTCTGCAGAATGTCCAGATGTTCTACACCCTTCAGACTGTGACAGAGAGTAAGAAAGTTAATATAGCCCTGGATCAAGACATAAATGTGTACTGTTGTCTGTGCCACATTAGTATAAACTACTCCTGATTCTTCTTCCTGAGAGCGATGAAAAAGGATGCACTTACCAGATCAATGACGGCCTACTGTATGCCTAGGCTGCATTAATCTGCCCCAGGAAAGACACCACATCTGACCTGTTGCTCTTCCTTGCTTGAGTTTGCCGTAGTCTATATTCATTCATCTGATTTTGTAGGGACTGAACTGCTGAATGACATGAGAATATGGTGGGAACAACCAGCCCTGCATCCTTTGTCATTATCTCCCCAATAATGCAGAAAATTAATCTGACCCAGAGAGCCTGTGCCGTCCTTCAAAACACAGAGTGGTTGCCAGGGTGGTCTACTATACCCATGGCACCAGGCGATGACTCTTCCAAATCGTGTCACCTGAATCCCTTCACTTTTGAAGTGAATTCTCTTAGGTTTAAAGGCTGGGTGCCCTCATGGTTTCCAGAGACTGATGAACTGTGACGCTCTAGAGACTGAAGGTGTGCTAGAGATGGGAACTGAGCTGGTTGGCAGCACTGGGACCAGAGAAGATGTGGAACCAGAAGTGGGGTCAGCAGGTGGCATCAGAGACTAAAGTTACGTTGTAGTCAGACCTGAGATGATGATGCAAGTAGGCCTCGGGAGAGCAACACCACCTAGTGCTTCTTCCAGTAAAAGCTGGAGCTGGTGTAGCATAGGACTAAGAGTCACTTCCATGGTCTGTCTTCGTTACTAGGGCCATAGCCTTCTTTCCCTCTTCACCTTTGTCCTATCAGCCCTACCTAGCTCAGTTCTGGAACATAGCAGGAGCACAATGAACTCAAATGAGTTGATCAGGTATGCAAAGAGTTTACCCTCCCAAGCACATTTGCATTTAAAGAGGACTCTTTCTGGAATTAAACATTTATTCAGGTACACCTTCTGGAGACTTGAAAACAAATAAAAATGCGGACTTGAAAACAAATAAAACACAAATTAAGAATATTAAAAATTTAACTTTAAACACTGAAGAATTGACACAATAGTGGGGAACTGCCAGCCAAATTCTGAGAGAAAACCTAATTCCAAAGAGGCAAGGAAAGTCACTAGGCACTGATGCTGACTGAGGACATTTGCTAGTGTCAGAAAATATTCCAGGAAACCTACATTTGCATTCATCAGCCTCAGGGGTAGGGGGACAGAAATCAAGTCCTTTGCCAGCAAATTCTACCTAATATTCAACAATGAAATATTTCGGTGATGAAATTGATCTGGTACAAACTCTTACAGAGAATAGAAGGAGGGAACGTTTCCCAACTCCTTTTTGTGAGGATAGCATATCCTTGATCCCAAACTCAATAAGGATAGTATGCAAAAGGAAAAATAAGGCTAATTTCAATAAATGAAAATAGTTGCAAAACCCAGGAATGTGAGATTGGATTCACATTAAAATCAATTCATTTATCACAACAAAAGATGGAACTAGAAAGATCATAGGATCAACTCAAAAGATGAAGAATATATAGCCCGAATGTTCGTCACCAATAGAGTACAATGGAATTCTATATGAACTCTATACTATGTAGGCGTGATGACACAGAGCAGGGACTGGACTCGGGTCCTCTCAACCCTGGCCACCAAATCCAGCATTCCTCGGTGGCTAAAACTCCATGACCTTGGGTAGCATACCTTGCAGGAACGGAGGCAGGATGCTTATTGAAAAGAGGGACTCGACTACAAAGACTGGCCAGGGCCGAACCAAACCAGTCTGCACCAAGATGGACCCCAGAGCCAAACTCTCACCAACTTTTCCCCTCATTCTAATACTAACAATCATATCCAGGGATACAGTTTGTACGTGTTAATTAGACACACAATGCATGAAGAAACAAGACTTATAAGTGCACAGGTGCTAAAAATCCCCGCCTCTCCATGCTTAGACATCATCCTTTACCCACCCAAGTTTCTTTAAGAAACTCTCCCTGACCTCTCCTAGGAAACTTAGCCTGAGGATTCTTTCTTTTGTGCTCTCTTGTACTCGAGCATAAGCCCGAAAAACACTCTGCCCGAAACTCCTGTTTGGCCTCTTGTCAATTTCTGTCGCTTAGAGAGTCCAAAGGTTGAGGGAACAATGGTAGTGAGTTAACCGTAGCTAAATGCCACAACCCAAATGAGTCTTACATATAATCTTAGCAAAAGAAGCAAGACATTGAAGAATACCTATAGCATGATTCCACTTATATAGTTTTTTAAAAAAATAGGCAAAATGTAATCATATTCTTTAGGAATGCATATGTAGCAGGTAAAAGTATAAAGAAAATAAATTTATTACTGTAACTATAAGAACACTATTATCTCTAGGAAAGAAAGAAGGGGTTGTGAATTGATGGTGGTGTAGGAAAAGATGTCAGAGTTCAAAGCCGACAGCCAAGAAAGAATTCTTGAGATGTCTTTGGTGCAAAAAGGTGATTCTATTAAAGCATGGGGACAGGACCCGTGGGCATAAGGAGCTGCAGCGGGGTCATGAGGAGTGGTCCATTATATACTTCCAAGTTGGGAGGGGGTTAGGGATAGCACAAGTCTCTAAGGAATTTTGGAAGCAAGGTTTCCAGGACCTTAAGGGGGCTGGCTTTCGTGGGGAAAGCGTCATTTATGACTGCCTAATAAAACCTGAGTCATGAGACCCTTCAGATGTGTATCGGTGGGTCATATGCTTGGGGGATGATTGCCAACATGTATCTTGGGGGGTAGAGATAAAGGAAGTTTCCAAAATAATTTTTTCTAAAGATATTATTTATGTGTTTGACAGAGAGAAAGAGCACAAGCAGGGGGAGTGGCAGGCAGAGGGAGAGGGAGAAGCAGGCTCCCTGCTAAGCAGGGAGCCCAACGCAGGGCTCCATCCCAGGACCCTGGGATCATGACCTGAACCAAAGGCAGAAGCTTAACGGACTGGGCCACCCAGGTGCCCCCAGAAGAATTTTTATACGCTAATGTAGACTTACAGGATCCTGGGGGTTGAGCTAAGATTGCCTTTTGTCCTCAGCAAAGTATTCACATCAAGGCAGCTGAGTCCCTAGAGGAATGTCATTCTGCCTGTCTCAAGGACTTGTCAGTGGGCTGTAGGGAGTGAGGAAATTTAATAAATGTTCCTCTGCCTTTGTTTCCCACATCAGTGGGATACAAGGAGGGTTTGGAGAAGTGCCATCAGTGTTTTATATCTTGATTTGAGTGGTAGTTACTCAGGTGTTCACTTAATAATTACTGTCATTGTTAAATTTCATTTATGGTTTCTGCACTTCTAAATATGTATCTTGTATTTCACACCATTTTCCTTTTTTAAGGCAACCTTCTGAGACTCACACAAAGAAAGCTCCAATGGTGGCATTTCAGGCACCATGTCTGACAAGTAACAGGAAAGATGTTTTGGGGTAGGCTGGGCAGATCCATACTCCCTTCAGGAACATGACATACCCAACTGTTTACTCTGCTGCTCACATAGGCAACCTCCCTGTCTACAGTCCAGCTCACTAGACTGAAAAGCCTGGTCCTGGTCATTTATGCAGAGGTCTATTGATTTTTGCCATAATCTTTCAGAACCAACCAAGCCAACATTATGACCACTTCAACCATAACAGATCTTACATTTAAATTGAAAGCACAATAATTATTTTTATGTTTTTTAGAATTTTTGAATCATGCAAATTGATAAGCGTGATCCCAAAGCAGCTAAGATGATTATTCATGCCTTGTAGTTTGTCTGGGCATGGGTCATAAGAAATAAGAAATAAAACCTACTGAAAGTCAGTGATAGAAAATAAAAATGCAGAACTTAGTATTTTTTTTTTGAATGATAACAACAGCTCATCAGAGAAGAGCCTAAGAGTTGTCATGGCAACAGTAATATGGGAAAGTAAGCCTCCATGCTCTGAGTCTCCTTTCTCTCTTTCCTAGTACGGGCACTAAATAGTAAAGAATGGTCCCAGATGATGTGTAAAACCCATAATGTTTATAAATTAGTCTCAGTTAACTCATACAACAACCTTGAGTTTCTAAACAAATAACATGCTGATGAATGTTAAGAGAGTAGAGACATCTTTGATGAATGTACAATGCATCTAGGTCTCATAAAATAAAACAATACAGCATATGGTTGGGTTTACTGATGGTCTGTGCATATCAAACCTGACTAGTATCACTTGTAGTTTCAAGTGTTGAATTTTGCTCCATCTTTATGACACTTTACTGTGATACACTTATTTCAAACCTCACATATAGATTCTCAACCTTGATCTCCCATGAGCATACACCTTATCTATTGCACAATGGATAGGTAGTAGGGTTAAGATAGTGAAATTTGGGACCAGAGAGATCTAAGCTCAAATTCGAACACCACCACTTATTTGCTGGGTAATCTTGGGTGAATTACTTAATATCTCCAAATTTCAAATTCCTAATCTGTAAAATGGAGATGACTATAATTATAATACCTCTTACAGGATGGTTGTGAAGGTTAAACGAGATCATGTGTATAAAAGCGCTTAGCAGGGCGCCTGGGTGGCTCAGTCTGTTAAGCGTCTGCCTCAGGCTCAGGTCATGATCCCAGGGTCCCAGATGGGTATATCTGGATCCAGCTCCACATCAAGCTCTCTGCTCAGTAGGGAGTCTGCCTCCCACTCTTCCTGTGCCCTCCTCGCTGCTTGTGCTCTCTCTCTCAAATAAAAAATTTTTTAAAAAAGCACTTAGCACAAGCACCTGACATACTAAATACTCCAAATATTAGTTTATTATTATTATACTTAAAATACTGTCCATGACCTATAGTTATAGATATTTCAAGCACTATTTGAAAGTCACAGAAAAATTGGAGTTCTTAGAGTTGTAATTCTCAACCACTTTATTCAACTTCTGTTTCTATTCCTGATTTGGTGTTTTATTCCTCAGTTAATGCTTGGAAGCACTATTCAAACACCACTCCTTATTACACTTGCTTGGGTCCCATTCTCAATCACAACTAAGAATGGCAAGCTCTGGGGACGCCTGGCTGGCTCAGTTGATAGAGCATGTGATTCTTGATCTCGGGGTCATGAGTACAAGGCCCACGTTCGGGGTGGAGCTTACTTAAAAATAAATAAATAAGTACAACGTGAGGATATTAAAAAAAAAAAAAAAAAAAAAGAACGGCAAGTTTTCTAAGAGACAAAGCTCAGTTTAATTCCTATTCTGACCACAGTTTCATAAGCGAGATAGAGTGTAAGTATGTCATGTCTATGAATATAAAAAAATGGGATACTTGGCAACTTGCAAATCTATTTGATGTACCATCACTAACAGCTATGAATGAGGAGTGTAGACTTGAGTCAGGCTGCTTGCCCTCTTTTTTTTTTTTTTTTTAATTAAGGTATAACATGTATACAGAAGCACAGATATTTTGCGTAGAGCTTGATGAATGTTTACAAAGTGAACACACTCATGGGCCTATTGCCCAGATAAAGAAATAGAATATTATCAGCACAAGAGAAGCCTTCCTTAGACCCCTTCTCAGTCATTACCACCTTCTATGGGAGCCACTTTTCTGTCATTGTCAGTTGGTTCTGCCTGTCTTTTAATTCTGTAAATAGAATCATACAGGGACACCTGGGTGGCTCAGTCATTAAGCCTCTGCCTTCGACCTGGGTCATGATCCCAGGGTCAAGGATCGAGCCCCACATCGGGCCCCCCCCTCCACGGGAAGCCTGCTTCTCCCTCTCCCACTCCCCCTGCTTGTGTTCCCTCTCTCGCACATAATAAAATCTTTAAATAATAAATAAATAAATAAATAAATAAATAAATAAATAAATAAAATCTTTAAAAAGAAAAAAGAATCATACATACACTCCTGTGTTTGGTTTTCATTTATCAACAATATTTTTGCAAGGAGGCGATACTGTGATTTATAATAAGAAATATATATTTGATCTTTGACTCCATTCCTGGCACGGAGCTCCTAAAACCCTTGGAATTTCCTGTGATCAGAGTGGTATATGTGTCTTTTGCTATGTCAATGAGGTGACTTTGGGAAAGCCTTCAGGTAACCGGAGGATAGAGGCTGGTTGCTGCGGGACCAACCACTTGATTAGCTGGATCACAGAGTAGGCAAATGCCTAGCTTTAGTAGACACCGGTTTGCCACTTCGCCAAAGTGGTTTTGCCAAACTGCACTCTCAGCAGCAGTGTATGAGACTTCCAGATGCTTCGCATTTTCACTGATACTTGGTTATGTCTGTCTTTTTAACCTTACCGGACTGGTGGGTGTGCAGAGCTATGTCACTATGGTTTTGATATTCATGTTCTTCATGAATAATAAGGCTGAGCCTGTTTTCATGTACCTACTGACTATGGTTATCCTCTTAGGAAGTACCTTGGCCAAAGCTTTTGCACATTTTTCTGTTTTTCCATTTTATTTGTTTGTTTATTTATTTTGTTGTTGTTGTTTCAAGTTTTTATTTAAATCCCAGTTAGTTGGGCATCTGGGGGCTCAGTCAGTTAAGCATCCTGGTCAAGAGATCAAGCCCCGATTCAGGCTCCACACTCAGCAAGGAGTCCACTTCTTCTCTCCCTCTGCCCTTCCCCCAACTCTCTCTCACTCTCTCTCTGAAATAAATCTTAAAAAAAAATAAACTCTGATTTAAAAAAATAAAAAACAAATTCCAGTTAGTTAACATATAGTGTAATATTAGTTTCAGGAGTAGAATTTAGTGATTCATCACTCACATACAACACCCAGTTGCACATTTTTTTAGTGTCCTTTTTTAATTGATTGCTAAGAATTTATATATATATATATATATACATATATATATACATATATATATATACACATTCCCCCCTTCACTTGCACATGCACGCACTCTCTAAAACAAATAAATCTTTAAAAAAATGAAAGGCTCTGAAGTTGGAGAGATATATGTTAAAATCCTACTTTTGTTAATTGCTTTACTTCTCTAAACTTGAGTTTTCTCATCTATAAAATGGGAATAGTAATCTCGTCTCCCACATGGTAGTGCCATGAAGATTTAAGAGGACCATTTGTGTGAAGCATCTAGAATAGTACTAGAATAGGTATGCAAACTGTTTATTATGCCCCACTCATTATCAATGTAATTCTCATTATTTTATTCCCATGTTAAAATATACATGTAGTAAAACCACAATTTTATAGGTTCACATCATGGGTAAACATAATTTGTTTTAACTTTGATATAAACAAAATTTTACTTTAATAAAAAAACAAATTTTCTGACACTGATATTGTATTGCAGGCCTGGATCACACAGTGGAGTTGAAGAGAATTTCCTCCTTGTCTAGAATCTATTTGATTTGCCAGCATAGTTGATTTTGAGTCTTCAGTTTCTTTTTTTTTTTTAAGATTTTTAAAAAAAGATTTATTTACTTATTTAGAGAGAGAGAGAGAGTGAGCGAGTGAGTGTGAATGGGGGAAGGAGCAGAGGGAGAGAGAGAGAGAATCTCAAGCAGACTTCCTGCAGAGCATGGAGCCTGATGCGGAGCTCCATCTCATGACCCTGAGATCATGACCTGAGCCGAAATGAAGAGCCAGACGCTTAAACAACAGAGCAACCCAGGTGCCCCAAGTCTTCAGTTGTCTTAATCCACTTTTATATTTTATCATATGAGTTATGCTTTAATGATGTGAATCCCACAGCATTATGTAGATAAAGCCTTTGAAAAAGGAAACATACTGCATTATTCTTCCTTTAACCTCACTGGGAAAACATTCTTATGATCACATTTAAACAGTTATTCATCTGGATTTACTTGAAATTTTGTTAAACAATTCCCTGGAAGTAAGTAGGCATTTCTGGGAATTTGTTGAAAATACTATAGTATCACTCATTGTACTGTGGTCTTAATTTTGTAAAGGATATTCTGGTTCTCTAAGTTACTAGAGTGAGAGCTAGGGTTGTTCTTCACCTGGTAAACTTAAAACAAAATGGCAACAAACATGAAGACAACAGAAGGGGGAAGGGGAATGATTTGATATGGTGGGAGGTGGTCTTAAAAATTATAAACTGACTCCTTTCTTTCAAGATTGTTTCATAACATTATCATTCTATAAAGGTTCGTGCAGAGATTGGCCAAGTAAGATGAAACTGGAAGCAATGAGTCATGATGGATACAATGGAAGAGTTGGTATTTACTGAGCACTACCTATGGCCATGCCTCTCTTCAGTGCTTCATGTGGATTATCCCTCTTAATCTTCTTGGCACACCTCCAGAAGGGGTACCATTTTGTACCCATTGTACAGCTAAAGAAACTGAGCCTTGGAAAGAATAAGTAATTTGGCTACAGGGACACAGTTAACAAATGATAAGCCAGGATTCAAACCCAGGTAGCTAGATTCAAGATTTGGCATTCTTCTTTTTTTTTTTTTCCCCTAGTTTTAAAATTATTTATTTATTTATTTGAGGGAGAGAGAGCACAAGCAGAGGGAGAGGAAGAAGCAGACTCCCCGCTGAGCAGGGAGCCTGAGGCGGGGCTCGATCCCAGGACCGAGTATCAAGACCTGAGCTGAAGGCAGATGCTTAACCAGCTGAGCCACCCGGGTACCCCGGTTGCTTCTGTTCTATTCAATTATGAAAATGGTTGATTGAAAAGCATTTTTGTGAATGACCAGATATTTAAGATTTAGTGATCTTGACAACTCACTCTGGATATTTTGTCAGTTACGTATGAATCTCTTTTACCGTATATTCCAGTTATCTCTTGCTGTGTAACAAACCATCCCAACTTCATGGCTTCAAACAGTAGCAAGCGTGTATCTGCAGAGGGGTCTTTGCAGAGGTGGTTTATCCCTGCTCCACATTGTGCCAGTGGGTTGGCTCAGCTGGGGGCGGGAGGATCCGTGTACAGATGGCTCAAAAACATCGCTGCAAGACGGCACTGCCGTCAGCTGGGATTCAGCCCGGGCTGTGGAATGAAGGGCTCAGTTCTTCATCTTATGGGCTGTTTGGACTTCCTCATGCCTTGGTGGCTCAGTTCCAAGAACTAAAATCTCAAAAGAACCAGGCACAAGCTGTTGCCTTTTATGGGCTAGAATCACTTCTGCTTCTGCATCACGCAACATCACTTCTGCTATAATCACAGCCTGCCCAGATTCAAGAGGAGGAAACATAGTTCCCACCTCTCACCAGGAGGCGCCTTGAAGCCACACATTAAGAAAGCCTGTGGGATGGGAGACACTGCGGCCATTTTTGGAAAGTGCAACCTGCCACACCATATGTGTTCATTCATTCATTCACCCAATAAATATTTATTGAGCACTGAGTTAAGAGTTGTTTTCAGTAGTGGGGAAAAATATACACTTACTGTGTGGTGAGGGAAATAGGCCTTATTCAAACAGTCACATAAATAGATCTATGGTTATAACAGTGATAAATGGTGCAAATGAGAGACCATGAGGGATTGTGAGGAGATCTAAGACGTCAGTAAAGGCTTCTTTGCAGAAAAGGAAATGTGAGTTACACTGAGCTCTTAAGGCTGAGGAAGGGTAAATTTCTCAAACGGCATTCCATGCACAGGGAACAGCATGTGAAAGGCCAGTCGGCAGAAGGGAGGGACATGGTGAGAACAAGGACACAAAGAAGGCCTGTGTGGCTGGGGAAGCGAGTGAGAGAGAAAGCAGAAGTTGAGGCTGGAGAGGCTGGTCGAAGAGTTGGTAGAACACCAGGCAGGGACATGCTAAGGCATTTTGCCTTTAGTCTCAAAGCAGCGAGAAGCCATGGAAGTGTCATGAGCAGACGCAGTGGCAGAATCAGATCTGCATTTCGAAAAGTATGCTGCCCTCAGTGTGAAGGATAAACCGGAGAGGGTGAAAGCAAGGAGAACAATGATGTGGCTACTGTCGTCATAGTTCAGGCAAGAGGGGATGGGTAACATAGGCTAGCCTGGTGGTAGAGATGGAGAGAATTGAGCAGATTGAGAAATGGATGGGAGGTCCTGCATTTCCTGAGGTCTCCCCTCAAACACTGGATCCTGGTTCTCTAGAGCAATAGGGGTCAAATCTTAATAGGGTTTGAATCTACACTACTTAGCCCAGCCTCTGGAATGTGAGAGATAATTAATGAGGGTTTGTCGGAGAATGGATGGATGGATGGACAGATGAGAGAATGAATAAGAAAACAGACACACCTCCCTTTCAATTCCAACCTCCCTAGTTCTCTCCTGCCTTAGTGCCTTTACTCAAATTGCTCTCTTCTTGCAACATCTGCCTTCTTGGTCTCACTTCTCTCCACCGCCTGGTCAACCCATCCTTCATCAAGGGAGCATTTTTGGATCTCGAGCTAGTCAGATGTTTCTCCTCTGCCCTTCAGAAGGCGTCTCTGTCGGATGTCAGAACTTACCACACTGCATTGCGATACGCAATTTATCTCTTTACCTGATTGCGTGAGCTCCCTCATGCAGGGACTGTGTCTTGTGCATATCTGTAATCCCAACAGCTAACACAGTGTACAAGCCACAGGAGGCACTAGTTAGCATGGGTTTATATCAGTGAATGGAGGGAATGAATTCTATGTGTGTAAGACCCCCACATGCAAAGGTGTCAAAGCTGACGTTCTGTGGGGGGAAATTAGGAGCACAGCTAACTAGCTTTCTTTCCCAAATGTTTGCCATTGCCTCTGCCAGGGAGTAGGCCAGAAGGCTGCTGGTGAGCTGTCTTTGCTTCCCTGTCTCCCTCCCCAGTGCAGCCACCCCACACCCCCAGCCAAGAATCTGCTTCAGCATTTGAAGGAATACTCAGCTGAGATTTCAGAATTCGCCATCCTAAAATACAGTAGGAATGAGTTGGGCCTGAAAATTATTTAAAAGCAGGTGTTTTCAATAAAAAACTTAATATGTAAAATAGCCTTCCCAACAGAATAATTCGCTGAAGCACTATTTCGTGCTTTTAGTGGGGACACTAATGAAATATACTCATGAAACTTGGAAACACTACCAGGTGAAATGCATAATGATTTAGGCCAGTGCCTTTTAAACTGAGATCCACATGACATGTTCTTAGCATTTGTGAGTTCTGTAGGAGAATTTTTAATTTTAGTTTTTAATTAGGTGCTAATTTAAAAATTAATATGAGCATACCTCAAATTATCTGAAACATTTACTGTCTGGTGGGGAAATAGGCTGAAAAACAGTACTGACAGTTTTAGAACAGAGGAAGACTTCATCTATATGATTTTTTGGATACTCAGTGATCCACCAAAGACTTTAGTTTTAAATGTATTGGTGGGCATGTTCAGCTCCACTATACATCCTGATGTCAAGATGATAACATTCATCTCACAACTACCATTATATAACTTTACTAGATTTAAAGATAGAACAAAATGAAACACACCTTTTCTTTTTTGCAGTGATAATTTGCAATTGAAAATAATTTTCATAGAATAAGATGTTAATTTCTTATTTCCTGACTATATATACTATCATTTGAAAATGATATAGTGATTCAGAGTCCTGTTGTGAAGTAACAACACATAATAGAAGCGGTGTTTTTTTTTTTTTTTAAGTTTCACTTATTTAAGTAATCTCTGCACCTCACATGGGGCTCAAACTCACGACCCTGAGATCAAGAGTCACATGCTTTTCTGACTGAGCCTGCCAGGCACTCTGAAAGTGGTCTTTCTGTGTAAATTCATTCATTCATTCTTTTGATATCTGCCATATGCCATGCACTGTTCTCAGCTTTGGGGACGCAGCAGTGAATCACAAAGATCTCTGGCCCTGTGGAGCTTACATTCTTGTGAATGACATCTAGGCACCAAGTAAAGCCAAATCACATTATGGTCCAATTGTGTAAAGAAAAGTTTTGCAGTAGTTTGGAGGGAGAAAAGTGATCAAAGAATTGAATTGCCACAGGGCACATTGTAGTCCAGACCTTGTCGCCTTAAAAAACCTGCACCAGAGGCGCCTGGGTGGCTCAGTTGGTTAAGTGTCTGCCTTCGGCTCAGGTCATGATTCCAGGGTCCTGTGTCGGGCTCCCTGCTCAGTGGGGAGCCTGCTTCTCCCTCTCCCTTTGCTGCTCCCCCTGCTGTGCTCTCTCACTCTGTCAAATAAATAAAAACAAACAAACAAAAAACCTGTGCTGGATCAATAATGGCCACGTTCACAGTGACAGAGGACTTTTTGAGTTGATCTTGTCTTTATGCATATCAACTGGTGGCATTAGTATAAATGACTAAATAATATTTAAGAAAAATATTTTATTAGATGGTATCTATGAATGAATGAATGAATGAGTTATATTCTGGAAATGTTAATTTGAATTTATTAGTTTGGCAGTCTGACCTAGGCTTAATTTGTAAATAACCTTGGGGTTAATAATTTCATGAGTAGGTTTTCCAAGTATAAGCATTGGGAGTTTACATTTAATTTTGTAAACAGTTTTATTGAAGTATAATTTATATGCCATAAAAGTCAACCAGTGAAACTGTGCAATTCAATGACTTTTTAGTAAATTTCTACAGTTGTGCAACCATCACCATAACCCAGTTTTAGAGCATTTTAATTTCCCTGACAAGTTCTTTTCTGCCCATGTGAAGTCAATCCCTGCTCCCACCTCCAGCTCCAGGCAATCACTTATCTACTGTCTCTAGATAGTTTCCTTTTCTGGAAATTTCTTATACATGGAATCTTTTGCATCTGGCTTCTTTCATTTAGCACAATGCTTTTGACATTCATACATCTCATAGCATGTATCAGTAGTTTTTTCATGTCTATGGCTGAATAAGTTCATGTTGTTTAGATAAAACACATTTTGTTTATGCACCAGACATTTGTGTTGTTTTCTTGCCAGTCTGTCTTTTGATTGGTCCATTCATTTTTTTTTTTAAGATTTATATATTTATTTGAGAGAGAGGGGTAGGGGAGGGACAGAGGGAGAGAATCTCAAGCAGACTCCCTGCTGAGCATGGAGCCGGACTCAGGGCTTGATCTCACAACCCTGAGATCATGACCTGAACTGAAATCAAGGGTCTGAAGCTCAACCAACTGAGCCATGCAGGTGTCCCATTAAGTTTAAAATATGTATATATTGGGGCGCCTGGGTGGCTCAGTTGTTAAGTGTCTGCCTTCGGCTCAGGTCATGGTCCCAGGGTCCTGGGATCGAGCCCCACATCTGGCTCCCTGCTCTCGCAGGAAGCCTGCTTCTCTCCCACTCCCCCTGTTTGTGTTCTCTCTCCTGCTGTGTCTCTCTCTGTCAAATAAATAAAATCTTTAAAAAAAGATATGTATATGTTTAGGAGTGCCTGGCAGGCTCAGTCAGTGGAGCATGTGACTCTTGATCTCAGGGTTGTGAGTTTGAGCCCCACATTGGATGTAGAGACTACTTAAAAATAAAATCTTTTTTTTTAAGATTTTATTGATTTATTTGAGACAGAGAGAGAGCATAAGAGGGGGGAGGGGCAGAGAAAGAGGAAGAAGCAGACTCCCTGCTGAGCAGGGAGCCCCACACTGGGCTCAATTCCAGGACCCCAAGATCATGACCTGAGCTGAAGGCAGATGCTTAACTGACTGAGCCACTCAGGTGCCCCTAAAAATAAATCTTTTAAAAAATGTATATGTTTATTTTTACACACAATTTTTAAAATTAAACTTTTTATTTTGAGATAATTGTAGATTCACGGGCAGTAATACAATACAATAATATAGAGAGGTTCTTGTGTAGCCTTTATCTAGTTTCCCCCAATTGGTTACATTTGCGAAACTCTAGTACTATAGCTCAACTAGGGTATTAACATGGATACAGTCAAAATACAGAACATTTCCTTAGATACAAGGATGCTCCCCAATCAGTTGCCTTTTTGCAGCCACACCCACTTACCTCCCATAACTATTCCTTTCTTAATGCCTAGCAGCGGTTGTTAATCTGGGCTCCATTCCTCCCTTCCTCCTTCCTTCCCTCCTTCCCTTCTTTCCTTCCTTCCTTCCTTCCTTCCTTCCTTCCTTCCTTCCTTCCTTC
>NW_022589707.1:78983876-79007877 GCF_004348235.1 Phoca vitulina
TTCCTTCCTTCCTTCCTTCCTTCCTTCCTTCCTTCCTTCCTTCCTTCCTTCCTCTCTCCTCCCTCCCTTTCTCTCTCTCTTTCCTTCCTTACTTCTTTCTTTCTTTCTTTCTCTTTCTTTCTCTCTCTCTTTCTTTCTTTCTTTTCTTTCTTAATTTTAAAGTAACCCCTACACTCCACCTGGGGCTCGAACTCACAACCCCAAGAGCAAGAGTTGCATGCTCCACCGACTAAGCCAGCCAGGCGCCTGTGGTCTCCATTTCTATAATTTTGTTATTTTAACAATGTCATATAAATAAAATCATGCAGTATATAATCCTCTGGGATTGGCTTTTTTTTTTTTTTCTTCACTCAGTTCAATTAACCGGTTATTCACCCAGGTCACTGCATGTACCAATAGTTCCTTTTTAAAAACTGCTAAGTGATACTCAGTTTTGAAGGAGAGTTTTCCTGGATATAGAATTCTTGGTTTATAGTTTATTTCCTTTCAGCATTTTGAATACATCCTCCAAATGCCACTGGCCTCCATTGTTTCTGATGTGAAGTTATCCATAAATTGTATTGCTGTTCCAGCATTCCTATAAATTGTTTTTCTCTTGCTGTTTTCAAAAATTTCCCCGTCTTTAGCTTCAGCAGTTTAACTATGACAAGCTTAGGCACAGATCTCTTTGTGTTTACCCTACCTGAGATTTGTTGCCCTTGGATCTGAAATGTTTTTCATCAAATGTGGGAAGTTTTCAGCCATTATTTCTTCAGATAAACTTCCTGGCCCTTTATGGGACTCTCATGACACATTCTTTGGTACACTTGATATTGTCCCACAGATGTCTGAAGTTCTGCTTATTTTTCTTTAATCTTTTTTCCTCTGTGCTCTTCAGATAAGATAATTGCTCTTGATTTATCTTCATCTTCACTGATGCTTTCTTGTATGATATCTAATCTGCTGATATTGTTGAATCCACCTAGTGAATTTTTCACTTCAGTTATTGTACTTTTCTACTTCATTTGGTTCTTTTTTGTATTTTCTGTTTCTCTTGAGATTCTCTATTTGTTGAACAGTTTATTTCAGTCTTTAAACATGGCTTTCTTTCTTTTTTAAAACATATTTTAAATAGCTGCTTTGAAGTTTTTTGTCTGCTAAAACCAACATTTGGGCCCACTCAAAGTTTGTTTCCACTGACTGATTTTTTTTTTCCATAGTAAAGATTAGATTTTACTATTTCTTTGTATGTCTCCATTTTTGGTTGTTATTGAAAATGAACATTTTAGATAATATGTTACAGCAACTCCAGATTCTGATTTTTCCCTCCTGAGTGATTTTTTCCAGTAACTTGCCTGAACCTAACTTACAGGATCTGTCTCCCTTATGGTCTGTGGCTGCTGATTATCTCTGCTCAGGTTTTTTTGTTTGTTTGTTTGTTTTTAAGATTTTATTTATTTATTTGAGGGACAGAGAGAGAGAGAGAGCAGGAGAAGGGGGAGGGAAAGAGGGAGAAGCAGACTCCCCGCTGAGCAGGGAGCCCATATGGGGCTCCATCCAGGGACTCCGGGATCATGATGTGAGCCGAGGGCAGAGGCTTAACTGACTGAGCCACCCAGGTGCCCCTCTGCTCAGGTTTTTTTTTTTTTTTTAATTATTATTCTTATATTTATTTTTTAGTTTGATTTCCTAGAGGTTTCCCCTGAGTCTTCATAGTTTAGGGTCAGTCAATACTTTCAGTGGAGGTTATGCTCACATACATCAAACCTATAAAACTTCCATCCTCTGACAATGGATTCAGGCATTTTTCAATTCTTCCTCAGCTTTTTTTTTTTTTTAAGTAGGCTCCATGCCCAATGTGGGGCTTGAACTCACAACCCTGAGATTGAGTCACATGCTCTACTGACTGAGACACCAGAGGTACCCCAAGTCTTCCTCAGTTTTTACTTCCCACCAAATCCTTTTTTGTCTCCCCTGCATGTGCATGTCATTCCTCAGTTGTCCAGGAATCTGTGGAGAGCTTCTCTAGCTTGTCTATGGCTCTTTCATTTCCAGACCATCCCCATTAACTTTGTGACTAGTCCACTGCTTGCCCCAAGTGGGACCTCAGGCTAGTAGAGCCATGGGTTTTCCACACTTGTTTCCTACTAGCTTGCTAATTTCAGTAATAATGCTGTTTGGCATGAGCTTTTGTCCTCCACTCCAAATGAGGTCTTCTCCTTCTGGCAGAAGCCAGTGGTGTTCACTGCCAGCCCTGCCCTCCTAAACCAATGTGCAGATTGAGCGAGTGGTGAGTAGGAAGAAAGCTACCTCAGGCGAAAAGACCGCAGACTTCCGGTTTTCTTACCAAATTCCAGCAGTTCTTCATGAATAAATACCTCGTAGTTTGCTTTTGCCCTTGGTCAACCCTCAGAGCCTTAAAATGGCTGTTTTGATACTTTCGGTTTTATATTTGCTTTTGGGGAGAGGATGCACTGCCTTCTTCATGCTGCCATGCCTGAAAGTCAATTAAGTTTTATGCTTTTAGTTTTTTTTAAGATTTTATTTATTTATTTGAGAGCAAGAGATAGAGAGCACGAATGGGGTGAGGGGAAGAGGGAGAAGCAGGCTCCCTCCTGAGCAGGGAGCCTGACACGGGGCTCGATCCCAGGACCCTGGGATCATGACCTGAGCTGAAGGCAGACGCTTAACCGACTGAGTCGCCCAGGCGCCCCAAGTTTTATGCTTTTAATATTTACTCTGTACATTTAAGTAACATTACAATAATAATTATAAGTCATTACTGTCAGTGTACTAAGGTTTTTGTTGTTTTATTTTTTAAAAGGATTTATACGGTTTGGAAAACACTGTAGACTTGTGAGAATTTACAAGGCAACATGTATTTTCTCCACTTTGAAGCTAAATGCTATTTCAGATCAAACACACCTCAACAGGAAGAATCACCTATCATGTCTGAATATTGTAAAGTGAAGAAATTCATTATGAATTTAGCTTCTCATGAGACTTTTTTTTCCCGTGTGTTAATATTCTATGAAATAAAAAGTAGTGGCAGATTCTTCAAAAAAAGAGTGAATGGGATGAAGTGTTTATGTAAAATGAAATAGCCTATGGCATTCAAGTGAAAATTATATATACATACAGTCTTTCCAAGAAACATTTGAAAAGTAAGTTGGTGTTAAAGCTTTATCAGAGGCTGGATGTGGTAGATTTGATTAAAAGTTCTTGATTTTTCACTCATCTGTTTGCTGTAAGAGCATTTTATATCCCTAGCACATGGACTTTTGGTTTCTGCATATGATGTGCTTTGGCCAAAGGAATATGAGATGATATGCTACATGCTATATTTGAGCAGAAGTTTTAGATACAGTTTTGTAACTTGCCTCAGCCTCTTATACTTCTGTCCTCATGCCAACAACATGTCCCAGACAGGAGCAGCTCCTTCAGCTTGGACCTCGGAATGAGAATATAAGCAGACCTACAGTTAGGTCCACTGTCTGGAGCAGAACCTTAGCCAACCAGCAGCCATCATGTGATGTGGGGTAGAAGTAAATGTTTGAGGTTATAAGCCCATGAGTGGGGTTCACTTCTTCAGCAAAAACTGACTAAAATGGCAAAAAATGTGACACTTCAACAAAAGCACTGAATTATCAAAATTAATATTTTTGTACTACTATAGCAGTAACAGAAAGCCTGTGGATGGGTTTCCTTTACATTTAGAGGGGTATCTGGGGTTATAAGACTTTAAATATATGCTTTGTGGGTTGGGGATATTCTCAGACAGGCTGAAACTGAGGCTTGAGAAACTCAAGTGATTGCCAAGCTTTGTGAATAAAGATGTGTCTAGCAGAGAATCCAAGGAGTGGTTTCAAATATAAGCCCTAAATTGAAAGCACAAGGGTAGATATTCCAAATGAAGGTGTTGATTATCAATCAAGGTGCACCTTGAATGGGAAACTCCATGAAGCAGTTTCAGAATTAACAGCAGATGGAATTAATTTTTTTAAAGATCAGGAAGACCAAATGAGTGCGAGATTGAAAGAGAACGGAACACACATACTGAAAACTTTAATATAATAATCACTTTATTACAGACTTAAAAAAATCATACCGCAAATGATGTTTACATATCTATAGTCATTTATTCAATAGAGGTCACTACTTACCCTCAGATAGAATTGTTTGGAAATCATCAAAGGCTGAAAAAGGTTAACAGAGAGATGGTCCTTCTAGCACAGGCTGTAGCAGTGTTCAGCCTATGAGAAAACAACTTATGTTCTTAGCTGGGTTCTGGAAAAGTGGAAAGAACTTATTAAAGGAGTGATTCTTACACAGAATCCAATTCAAAATAGAAGGAAAAGGGGGAGGAATTGGGGTGGGGTAAATAGAGGAAAGGGGAAAGAAGAATGATTGATATTCCTATTTCCCATTTCTTTCCATGTGTGGAACTCACATCTTTTTGCAAGTGGTATAGACTAAGGTGCAATGAAGTCAGAGCCTTGTGGTCAATGTGATCTTGATTTGCAGGGGGCTTTGAAACACTCAACACATTTGATTGCCACTGCTGACCCAGCGACTGATTAACTAAGAGGTGTTTCCAGACGTCTTAAAAGCCCTAACAGAGAACCTAAGGTGGAGGGGTGGGGCAGAGGAAACCCTTGGTCAGTGAAAAGAGATTCATTATTAGAATCTGTATATTCCGGAGTGTGATCTGATACTGACCTTGGTAATAGCTCTAGAAATTGATGAAATAACAGATTTTAGAAATCATCTCTTTCTCCATTTTCCAAGGTCATCGCAATGACTTACCTGAAAACACTAAGTACTGATTGCCTGAAAAATTATAACAATTGGATTTCAGGAGGGATTTCCAATTTCAAATAAAATGTCTGCATCACGAGTCTGATATCTCTTATTAGGTCTCGCCTCATTTTCCTGCAAGGACTGGGTTTATCTTTTTCTGCAAAGTCATCCTAGAATAGTCTTTGTAGAACAGAATAGAATTCTACTGCAGAAAGGGACCTTGGAATTCATCTGATATCCTCTTTCCCTCATCATAATTTTAGAGATGGGAAAATGGAGCCCCGAGAGCCTCAGGCTTTAGTTAGGCAGAGATGGCACAGCATCTGGATCCTGTCTTTTGCCCTCCAAGGTCTTCACACTTCCCCAAGCCATCACAGATTAGTTTGGGTTCAAAACATTTCATCCTTTAACTTACCCAGAATCTTTTAATTGTGTTACACAGTCCAACTATTCTTTTGTTGTTTTCTGTTTTGTGGTCCTCACGTTCATTAAGACACAGTTTGGGAAAAGAGTGGGTCTCACTACTGACTCTTTGTGGCAGTAAGAGAAAAGAATTTTTAACAGTCAAATTTGCGATTTGAATGTTCAGTGTGTCTAATTTGAGGTTGTCAGTGACACTGACTTCTACTAGTTATTTAGCACATATGAATCATATTATAGTTTCAAAATACTCTTCTATCAATAGTAACTTCTTAGCATGAATCAGGCTAATTTTATTATTTCCTCTTCCCCCAAACAGCTTTCCTGGTCACATCACATTTGATGAATGTAATGAACTGCCCAGGTGCTGAGCTGTCTGAAGTCCTAAAGTCTGCATGGTGTCAGACAAAAGTTTTACGTTCAGTTTAGGGACAGTCTTACCTCTGGGGTTTCTGGTTGCAAAAGGCAAGGTTGGGATGGGCAATGGAAGGATTTGGGAAGATGTAGAAGGACAATCTGCATTCACTGATGGCAACTGAAGAGTTTACGGGAGTTCTAGCTCATCCCTAGTTCCAAGAGTGTTGGGAGACCCTGCTCATCCTGGAAATCTGCTCTGGTGCAGGGCAGGCTAAAGATACGGAGACTGGCCATTGGCAGCATTCAGTTCATCCCTGACCGACCCCTCACCTCAAGGAGCAACAGCTCAAGTTTTCAGGGGAATCCATGGGCACACTTAAGTTCATCAGTATACCAACACCAGTCTGTTCCAACTTGCTGTTGACCAGAGTGGACACCTTGAGTGTGCCCCTTGGTGTAGTGATTCTGAGCATGAACCTAGAGGCAATTCTAAACCTGGAATAAGGGCTCTCCTTGGGTATGATTCAAATAGCAAAGCTCATTGAATCATAACATTTGAATCTGAGTCACTCGCCAGTCTTTTCTCTGTCCTATAAAGGCAATTTAAGCACTGAGGTCTAAACTAGGCTTTCTGATTCTCAGCCTTTCCCCTCTCAGCAACCTTCCATCTCAACTACCCCATGGGAGCAGTAAGATCTCTTTTAGGCATTGATTTTAAAGAAAGACCACTTCATACAAGCAGGTTTGGGGGGATTTGAGGGCTTGGGAGAATCGTTAGAAATTATTGTCAGTTCATGTTGTAAAGCTATGTCTGCCCCTGGGAACCATGGTCTGCCAGAAGGCCCCATAAATCCGATTACCCTCACCTTTCCTCTTCCTTCCATGCTAAAACTCTTCCGATTTTCTGATTTACCAGCAACTTCAGGGGAGTTAAAACAAATGACACCTCACAGAAGTTCTGACCCTCCATTGCCACCAATGCACTGGTGATGCATCATCGTGAATTATATTTTTAGAGGCTTGCAAGTGTTATATTGGGCTGGCTCATATTTAGGTCACCTTCCCCACCTCCCCCAAATCCCTCTGATTTTTTAAAGACCTTCTGAGAGTCTACAACCATACTTGCAAAAAATTCTTAGTCTTCTGTTTCTTTTTTAAATTTAATTTAATTTTATTATGTTAGTCACCATACAATACATCATTAGTTTTTGATGTGGTGATCCACGATCCATTGTTTGCGTATAACACCCAGTGCTCCATTCAATAGGTGCCCTCCTTAATACCCATCACCAAGCTAACCCATCCCCCCACCCCTCTCCCCTCTAGAACCTCAGTTTGTTTCTCAGAGTCCATAGTCTCTCATACTTCATCTCTTTCTCTGATTTCCCCCCCTTCATAAAAAATTCTTAGTCTTCTAAACTTACATGTCTCATACTCCTGTTTAACTCTGTCCTCTTGATTTCCAAAGACCTGCCTAAAGGACCTGGAACTGTATTACCTGAATTTCATGCTTATAGGACAAACTGAATATAAGATCCCAGCACTAATCCTTTTAGATTCTTTCCCAGTTTCAACAATAGCCCCTTCGTTACCTCGTGTGTCCCACATCCCTATTTCCACTCCCCCTCTCTCCCCATACAATCTCAAATCTTCAGGTTATCAGATGATGGGCATGGCTGGTCTTCATCACTTAGGGTATGACCTGAATCTTCTTCCATATGATAGGTATTCAGGTAGCAGATTACCTTTTGGAGCTTTCCTTCCTTCCTCCCCAACACCCTCTGCTCCCATTGAACCATTCTAGGCATTCTTATCCATTCCTGGTAGTTTCATACTCCACCTGGTACCCCCCGTTTCTCACTGCGGGCAGTTTGGGCATAATGGCCAAATGAGGTCAAGGAGCTTATATAGGTTTTTCATCATCAATGGAAATGAGTGTAGACTTAGGGGTCAAATTCTAACAGAATTCTCTCCTTTCTGCTCATAGAATTCAGTGGTCATCTGGGCCAAAATGGTTTATTACCACTGTTGTCCTCGCTGTTGAGCATTCTCATTTCATTGCAACGGGCGGGGGTTACGTGTTTCTTTATATCAGAATCAGAAAGACCCAAAGAAGTAGCCAATGTAAATAAAGAAATGGAGATTGAAAGGCAGGAACTGTTAAAAGAGAAACAGAATAACTGTAGAGGGAAAACATTAAGCTAAAGAAATAGTACAAAGTGCAGGTGTAAAACAGCAAGGCTACATGAAAGTGTAAGGAATTACATTGTGGCTCGTTCACGGGAAAATTACTCTGAAACCAACTCTCTGGTTAGCTGGAGCTTTGGGTTGTGGGGGAGGGGGAGATACCTGGACAATGAAAACGATCGATCCTCCTCATGGTAGCCTTAGCACCCAGCTCACTGCCTGGACACAGAACAGTTGCCAAGGAGTATTTGCGTGAGAAATACAACACTAGCTGAAGTGCCCAGTGTTTTCAGACAGACTACACATTCCTGTGACACCGTCACTTCCATGCCCCGCAGGCTCCATCTATGGCAGGATTTGTGGCGAAAATGACCTGACTTAAAGGAGAGTATAGGGCATCCATTGGCTACAGTTCGTTTGGCTGCATGGAGCGGGGAAACGCGAAGAGGAAATCAGCTCAGTTGCGCAGATATGAGGCCACCCTTGAGGTGTGCCTTTTACATTATCGTCTGTCAGGCTCCTATCCAACTTCTGTCTCCACCTCGTGGAACACCTGGCAAGCGAGGAGTTAGCCAGGGGCAGCTCTGTGGTTGTAACAGGGAGGCTCTTGGGGGCAGTACGTCTCCTCTTCCTTGCATCTGTTGCCTGCACCTGCCGCGCGGCCCCTCTCGCCTCCGCAAAGGTGCAGAGGTCGAAGCACGTTGCTGTGCGGTGCTGAAATGCTCCCAAAATCAGCCTCCCACGCCCGCTCCCTAACACCAGCCGGGATCCTGGGATCGCCTCTAGGATCCCTGTGGGTGCTCCTGCTTCCTCCTTAGATTTCCCCCTCCCCAACTCCAGGCCCGCTTCTCCCGCCCACACCCGCCGCTCGAGGGGCGTCCCAGGGTCGCCGCGGTCCTCTGCGCCCCGGGGCACCCGGCGGGGGGGGGGATGGGGCGGAAGGCGGGAAGCTGAGTGGGGGGCGCCCGAGCTCGCGCGCCACGCTGCCCCGCGCGGGATTTGCCGCCTTCAGCTGCAGCGGCTGCAGCGGCGGCGGCGGGAAGAGGGGTGGAGGGCGGTGAGGAGGGCTGGAGCCCGGGCCAGGAGGGAGGGAGGGAGGGAGGGGGGCCGGGAGGCTGTGCCAGGCGAGCCGGAGGGGTGCTCAGCGCTCTCCCGCCCTCCTTCCGGGAGCGAGGATGCAGACTCTGAAACTGGCGCTGCTGGGCTGAGGCAGAGGCAGGGGAGTTGCAGCGCGCGCGGCTCGGTGAGTGTGTCTCCTGAGCGCGGAGAGGCGGGGGGAGGCGGAGGACGAGGAGGAGGAGGAGGAGGAGGAGGAGGAGGAGGGGGAGAATGCCCGGAGCCGCCGTCGCTGCCGCCGCCGCCGCCGCCGCGATGCTCCCGGCTCAGGAGGCTGCCAAGCTGTACCACACCAACTATGTGCGGAACTCGCGGGCCATCGGCGTGCTGTGGGCCATCTTCACCATCTGCTTTGCCATCGTCAACGTGGTGTGCTTCATCCAGCCCTACTGGATTGGCGACGGCGTGGACACCCCGCAAGCCGGCTATTTCGGGCTCTTCCACTACTGCATCGGCAACGGCTTCTCCCGGGAGCTGACCTGCAGGGGCAGCTTCACGGACTTCTCCACGCTGCCCTCGGGCGCCTTCAAAGCCGCCTCCTTCTTCATCGGCCTCTCCATGATGCTCATCATCGCCTGCATCGTTTGCTTCACCCTCTTCTTCTTCTGCAACACGGCGACGGTGTACAAGATCTGTGCCTGGATGCAGCTCACCTCCGGTGAGTGCGCGCTCACCTCGGTGGAGGCGGGGGGACCGCTGGGCGCCCGAGCCCGGAGGGGCGGGAGTGGGAGGGACGGGGGCCAGTGCGCGCCGCTGGGTGCCCAGCAACTTAATCCGCTCCGGCGTTGGGGGTGGGTGCTGGAGCCCTGGCAGGCCGGAACCCCGGGGGTTCCCCAGCCCGGCACTGGCGCCTTGTCCCGGGCTTTCCAGAACCTCCCAAGCGCGGGGGACACTAGCCGGGGGGACGCGCGGGAGGAAGGGCCGTTGGTGGGCCGAGTCTGCTCCGAGCTGAAGATGGGGAGGAGAGGCCGGCCGCTTAGGGCGCGAGCTGAGGGACTAAGGAGGGGCTGACACAGCCAGGCGGAAAGCGGATTTGGAGAGGTTGTAGTGGAAGGAGAGTCAGCTTGCTCTGTCCCTCTCTGGGACTGTTTCTGTCTTTGCTTCACGAGGGGGTGGTGCTGGAGTGAAACTGTTTCACTCTGTCCCGGGCAGTTATAAAAAATGCATCATCCATCTGGAAATGAGTAAATGCTAATTCTGTTTTGGGTTTCACCCTTTTAAGAAAAATGTAGCTTAGAATGTTCCTTAGCGATTCCCCAGATGTCTAGTCCTCAGTTTGCTTCCCTGTCAGCAAAGGTCCTTACATTAAATCCTTCAACAGAGATCTTGAGGGAATCAAGATTTCTCAAGATCTCATTTTGGGGAAGTGGCTTTAGGGAGATGGGTTGAGAGGAAAACCCCTTTCAATAGCATTTCTGATCACTTTTTGCCCGTGGAGGATAGATTGTTACTAGCTGGAGGATATGAAAGTACTTTTTCTGAGCATCAAAGTTACTTTTAACCCAGAAAGGATGGGGATGCATTTCCCGGTGGCTTTGGAGAGTCCTGAAACAAAACTAAGTCCTTTCTCTACTTCCGGTGATGCGGATTCCCACTCTGCTAGCCACCTTGGATGCCCTGCCTTCTAAAGGCAGCCTCCTTCCTAGGACACGTGACACCCTCCTGCTTCAACATTTTTGGGTCCTTTTGATTTTATGGATGATCTGGTTGTGGAAGAATGTAGGATATCTCAGGCAGTCAGACTGTCTAAATTGTGTTTCGTTTTATTTTTCCCATTTTTAAAAGCTGTTACCTTCAAGATTTGGTACATATTCTTCTGCCTGGGGAGGTTTTCTGGGGAGTAGGGGTTTGCTCCCCAAGTTTACCAGAGTGTTGTAGGATGATCAAGTCCTTAAAGGTGCTTGAAAAGAGCATTAAAGTTCATGTTCTTATACTGCTGGTTGATATAAGAGAAACTTGTGGGAGACTAAACTTGTATTATGGAAGTATTTGCTTTGCACGAAGTGTGTCTCAGCTGATTTTAATTTGCCGTGTTCTGGGAACACGTTCAGGTGAAAGGAAAGAAGTAAGCACCAACAGAAAAACACGCCCTCCCCTCACACTGTTATCCTCCTGAAATGCTCCAAGCACCCCACGGACACCCTCTGTTTATATATATAATGTCATTTCAGGAGCAGACTAACTTTGAGATTTGGAATAAATTCATGTATTACAGTTGTTCCTGATATTTGGCTCTAGTTTGACTTTGAAGACGATGGGACATTGAGGAAGCAGATGTTTTAGAAAAAGAATTGACCCTGCACAGCTAATTTTAATTTTTCTAAGTTAAATGACCTATTTAGACTGATGATTCAAATTAGATTGTTTTTCGAAGGTCTGAAAGTAATTTGCAGGTGATTTCTCAACAACATATTCTTAAATATTTTTATGAGTTTTTGTGCTCTAAACCCAAGTTTTTTTTGTTTGTTTTTGTTTTATTTTAAAAAAGGAAAGAAAACTATCTTTGGGAAAGAATTACCAGCTTTCAAGTTAATACAACTACAACTATTACAGTGTTTTTTTCTTTCCTTTTTCTGGAACAGAGCACACAGGAATCGTTCTGGGGTAGTGAAATATGATGTCATGTTTTCAGAAGTTTGACATAAATATACTCTCCTGTTTCCCATATGTCCATGTAAAATGTGATGCTGGCCTTCATACTAATGAAGATATTTGGACATTTTTGGACTGCATTTTTGGAGGAGTGCAGGCCTTTAATTTCTAGGCATACTTTCTAAAACCTTTATTTGCAATTTATTTGATATTTTATTCCTGGATAAACCACAGAAGGACATAATTTTATTTGTTAATACAATTTATTAATTAAGGAAGAATGATTATGATGACAGGCAGTTAAGAATCAAAGTCAATTATGTTCACAGATTTTTAGGGAATGGGTTATAGAAGATATTTTTGAAGAATGCCACATTTAACATGGTTTTCTTTTTTAAAGTCTCATGGCACTAACAAGAAATTTAGCATAATGGAAACTATTTTCCAAGTTTAGGTTCTAACCTTTATAGTATTCCTCTTTAATGTTAAGCCTTCTCATACTTACAATTTAACTGTACCTAGGCTAATCTCAAGTGTAATTTGTAAGCTGTGTAAGATGAGACTTAATGTGCTATTTGCTTATTAGAGACTGTTTAACCTTCACTGGAAGTCAAACGATTAACTTGTGTATTTAGGTATCTAAGCATTCTCACGTAGTAACATCATAAACCAGAGCCAAGTAGAACATAAAATCCCATATGGAAATGATAAGAAGATGATGGAGCAGGAGACTTTCTTGTGAGTTATCCTTTTTATGGTTCTGAACAATGAACTAGAAAAAGTAATTTATTGGACCTGGAAAATGATGTTGCTCTTCTATCTAGATATGCAAAGCACATATAATTAGTGGTGCTATTATGAACACCTTGCCCTGTCCCTCTCTCTCCCCTGTAAATCATTATTAACCTCAGTAGAGTGAAGCTGCTGAATTAGGAGCTAATATGTCATACTACTTCTGGATGTAATCTTATGCTTACGGACCATGCCTAATATAAAGACTGAAGGCATAACAATAATACATAAAATAAGTAATAACAATCAGAGATGCAAAATTTTTCTAATCTACAGAGAGATAACTTGAGAAGAAGAGAGACGTTTCTTTTTTCTGTATGATTTCTCTGACACTAAAAGGAAAGAGGTAGATCTGTAATTGGCCAGCTAGGGTAATAAAGTCCGGATTTTTTTTTTTTTTTTTATAATCAGGATGGAAAAGGAATTTTGTTGCTCTGGGAACGTGGTTCTCTGTTTCCATGTTCTTGTTCTTTAAATCAGTGTTTTGGTCTGTTTCCAAGTCTGTTAATAACCAAGTCTCATAAAGGTGTTGTTTTGTTTATTTGTTTTATTGACTATAAGCCATGTCTGGAATTGTTTCCAGAAGCCCAAGTGTTAACCATTATAGACCAAATAAATCTTTTCTTTTTTTAACAAGCTAAAGCATTAACGGGCGCCTGGCTGGCTCCCTCAGTAGAGCAGGTGACTCTTGATCTTGGGCTTGTAAGTTCGAGTCCCACATTGGGTGTAGAGGTTACTTAAAAATAAAAAAAAATCTTTAAAAAACAGAATAAGCTAAAGCATTAAGGTAAAATTTAAGGTTTTTTAGACATCCACTGTGGACTTCTTGGTCAAAGGCAGCAGATGAGGAGGTAATTGCTTTCTTCTGTGAAAAAGGGGCACCAGATCCAGGTTGGATTTCTTTATTCAAGAGGGATGAGGTTAGGAGAAGGGATTGCATTTGCCATGTCCTTCCCCTCTTGCCATTTGGCATATATCAACAAGAAGGGCCACCAAGATGGCAAGGCTCTATGGCAAGGGTTAAGGGCTGAATCGCTCAGTCACTTTCCCCGGCTTCCCACCCTTAGTTTTTCCCAGTTTTTGTTAGCCAACTTGCTTTCTTAAATTGTATAACTTTAGGTGAGATGAGAATCATCAAGAGGTAATCACTGCATTTCTTAGCCTGCAAGGAGAAGCTTTGCAATGTTATATGATAACTATCTCATGGCACCTTGCTCTTTTCTTATAGACCTTACCAACATTTGAGATGATAAATGTGTTTGTGTGTTTGTTTAATGTCTGTCATCTCCAGTACATGGAATGTTCCATAAAGCCATGTCTGTATTTCCTCGTATCGTATAAAGGTCAAGATCATGGACACTGGAGTAAAAAGATGTGGGTTTCAACCCTGGCTCTGACACTCACTAAGTGTATGACCCAGGGTATTAATTTCTCTGGACTTCAGTTGCTCATCTGCAAAGTGGACATGTACTTACCTCAGGAGATTGGTGCAAGGATTAAAGAGCGAATGTGTCTGCTGAGATCAGTGCGTGGTGCAGAGGAAGCAAGAACTACATGAGTGTTAGGTTCGTGTGCTATTACTGCTATGTCCCGGCACACAGTAGTATGTGTATGTCATATACCGAAGAGTAGATACTCAATACATTGTTACTGAATAGAAGAAAGAATGAATGATCAATGGGGTGAAAAAGGAAAGGAGAGATTTAAAATTTCCCACATGCCATGTTGAGAAGTGACTGTCGTATATTCTTTGAAGCCGCGATGCTCATCTTTCTCACTGGTTTGTGGTATCAGCAGTAATTGCACTAAAGGATCTCTTCCAACATTCTTCGACAGCAGTGACTGTGACGTGACAGCCTAATTCATGATGAACTTGTTCCCAAATGGGGGTCTTTTCTGATGTGGGGATAACGATCTTTATTACAACCATAGGACATAATTATATCTTAGGATTCAGCAAATTTTTCCTTACCATTTGATTTCTCATGAAAAACATCATTCAGAATGGAGGTTTTATGTAAGAATCAAAAGATCAGGTTTTCATAAGCGCAGGGGCCCCATTCCAGCTTGAATTTTCTTACATACCTTCAGGAGCAATCCAGACAGCAGAGGGGTGTGTCTTCTGGGCTTTCCTTTTCTCTTTCTGGGCATCATTGCACACATGTTCTTGGACCTGCCAGGGATCCTGCCCCAGATCTGCTCAGATGGGTGGCCTTGTGTATTCAGAGCTGTGATGCGGGTCTCCAAAGGGGACCAGGTTGGGATTGACTGGCCCTCAGGACATCACCAATTTTTACCATTTGGTGGTGCTGGGCGTATGAGAAAGAGGTCTTGCCTCAAAGAGCTGCTAACTCATCCTACATTCAGAGTTGCAGAATGACCTTAAAGGGGGGTTTTTCCAATGACAGGGCATTCCAAACACTTGCCCAGATGCAAAGGGAAGAGTGTACAACGGGTGAGGGAAGTTTTCATTTTCTGATGACATGTTCTACTTCTAAGAATTTTCTATTTACCAAGTCAAACTTAGAAGAAAGTGATTTGAAATGAGAATTTAGAAACAGGTTTTTTTTCTTTCTTTCTTTTTTTTTTTGCTTTTATGCAGTGTGACAAGGGATCTGACAATTGAAGAGATGTTGAAAAATATATTAATGTGAATGTCAAAACAAATGATTTTTATAATAGTGAGATTTTAAGTGAACATCTGTGAAAAATAACAGACCCCGTATAACCCATGCAGTATATTGTTGGGTATTTTCTTCCTTTGGCGCGAGGCTGCTTGTTTAACAGCTTTTTACCCATTGAGAAATGTTAACAAGGTGCTCACATACTTCTATTATGAAATAAATAAATAAATAAATAAATAAATAAATAATTACTTAACCAGAATGTGGCATCAGATGCTTAACCTGAAAACAATTATTTAGTGATTAGCACTTACGTTTGGTATGATGTGATCAGAGAATCCAGATGGCTGGGCCAATGTGTTGCATTTTATGTACATACCTTAGAAATCTTTCAAAGTGAGCAGAATTTTCAATGAAAGAAAGAGCAGAGCAGAGCATATACCTGTGGGTTTGTGAGTTTGTGGCTCAGTGCATTTCTGTGTGTGGTGTGAGGCAGTGGGAAAAGGAGTAGAGAGAACTTCAGATCACACTGGCATGAAGCAAAGAGCAAACACCCTGAGAGAATTCTAATTTGGGGGCTTCATAGCACGATAACTGGGAGAGTTTTAAAGTGTAATTTCCAGAATACATTTGAACTTTGGGGGTCGGCACCAGCTTTAATTAATGTGATTTTTGCTTATAATGAGTCCACTGGAATTTTTATTTGATAACGAGGAAAGACCAAGGAGCTGACCTTTATTCTTAATAATAACAAGACGATATTAATAACGACAGAAAGTAAGACGCTGGTTCATATAGCAAATGGTAGGTAAGTTATTTGATGGCTCAAACGTAAAACTGTTATGAAAAGTCATTGGGGCGTTTCAGAAAAGAAACCAACAAAACAGCCTCTGCTAGCATTCTTAATGTTTGCATAATTAATATTATGCAGCTCTCCAATTGTGATTATGAGTCTATGACGCTCCTACTGTGCAGGGTCAGAGTGTCATTCCTGGTTTAAACTGTCGTTACTGTGATCTTGAACAAAATCATTTCTCATCTCTTCTGCTAAAATGAAACAAAAAAATGAGTGGTTTGCAAGAGAAAGATAATTTTTGGACCACTGTAGACATGAACCCTCTCCAACTACTTTTGGACAGAATGAAAGAAGAAAGTAGACCTTTCTAAAGTAGGGTTACTGGCATGGGATCAGCACACCGGGTCTCGCTTACCTGGATTCTGACATCTTCCCATACTAGGGAAACCAGATCGGCAGCACTGTAGGGGCTGTCTCTCTGTGTGCTGAATATGAGAAAGGATCCTAAGTGATAGGCTGAGTGAAATTAGGCTAATTGCATGAAATTTTGAGATTATGACTTATCAATGAAAGGGCTAGTGGCAGAGTAGCGAAAGGTAATGAAATTAGTGAGAAATGATTGTCGATCAGAAAAGAGGCCTTAGCTCAGAAAGAGACAGGCAGAACTTAATGAATCAAGAGAGTTCTCCTCATTCTTTGCCCACTTAGAAAACAATGGCTCACTTAGCTTTGGTATAGAATGCATCACAGGCCCACTTGCTTAAGTGTCTGGAGACTCCTTGTGGAAATTGTCTTGGCGGGGGCGGGGGTGGGGTGGAGCAGGGTGCTCTGCATCTCCTTCTTTTGCTTTAATGAAGATCAAGAGTGAGGTTGCAAAAATCAAAATGGGAAATGTGTATCATCATTGACAGAAGGCTCAGTATTTGAGAAATAGGCAAATAGATCCAGCTGTGGAGAATGACAGGGACAGCGAAGAATGACACCAAAAAATGAAGTATGAATAGAAAATAGAAGAAATTCAAGGTTGCAAAGCCTGTGGAATTTGATAACATTAAAAGCCTATTGAGGTTGATATCATCAATGGCTTAAAAATATATTGGCACAGGACAAGCAGAGAGCTGGAATGTGCATTACAGTGCAAAGCTGTGTGCAAATCCCAATTCCCAAGAAGGAAAGATTAAGGCTCTGCTGTACCCCCTCCCCCCACCTCTCTGGAGTTATAATAGATTCTAATACCAAGCTATTCAAAGAGAGAGATGATCGAACTTCCTCTATGGCAGATGAAAATATGGAGAAATAAAATAAGCCAACCAAAGAAAGAAAAGGTCATTGTGAAACTTGATAAATACAATTCCTATAATTTCTCTTTGAAAATCTAGTTACAGATTGTGAAGCTAAATTGATTTCTGTAATGGCTTTAATGGTGAAAGGGAAGTTACAGGGAGTATTTAGGATAAATATATTTACAGAGCATTTTAAGAACATAGATAGTTGCAAGCTAGACTGTTAGATTTAAGATTCAGATGATTAAAAACCAGCAATATTGTGGATCTGGGTAATGCCAAATATTAATTGATGGAATATCTACATTTTAACCAGTTAACTGGACTAGAAGTAGCACTGAATAGTTGACATTTCTTAAAAACCTTCGTAGAGAGAAGAATGCTGCACTGCAATGTTTTACAAACTCTGGTTGGTGACCCTTTGATGGGTCACGACATTAGTTGAGTAGATCATGATCAGCATTAAAGCTTGGATTAAAACAATAGAAAATATGAATGTAGTGGAGATAGAAAGGGTTTCGTGAAACCTTTATTTCTTAAAATACTTAAATATGTGTAGGTGGACTAGATTAAAATGTACAATGTATTGCTTACCTGTGGGCTGTAGTCAAAATGTTTGAATGACACTATTCTAGAGAAAAGATGATTGTGTGAATTTAGAAAAATAACTATCTCTTCTTTGGAAAATTGTGGAAGTTTTGCATCAATTCATAGGTCATTTTGTATTAGAGGGTAGATTGGGTAAAAGATAAGCTTATTTGAGACATTTTTCTTTGCTTTTCTTTCTTCCATTAATGGCCTTGATTGCTAATGTCTCCCAATTAGTTTGTAGGTGAATTGAAAAAGAGAATTATTTTTCCAGCTGTGATTTGATTGGCCATTCATGCTACGAAAAATGACATGGTCCACCTCTAAACAAACATTTAAACAAGTGTACTTAACCCAGTGCCAAATGGATATAGACTGAAAAGCTTTTAGAAGTTGGAAGGATATTAATAATTATTTAGCAGTCTCTTCATTTTCCAGGTAAAGAAATAGTATTGGAAAAGTACTATCGAGCAACTACCACTTGCAAAAACCTTTAGTTTAGTATATTTAGCCTTCACAGTAATTCTACAAGGTTATATCATTATACCCATTTTGCGGATGAAGAAATTGAGGCTTAAAAAATTGTTCAAGGTCTCATACCAGTGAGTGGTTTGAGCCAAAATCAGACTTGCCCCCTTCCCTGCAGAATGTTGCCTCTGAATCTGAGAGAAATTAAGAGTCTTGCCAAAATTACACCTTGATAGACTTGAGACTAATGCATCTGATTCCCGGTGCAGTTCTATTTCTACTACTTTCGTTTGTCTCCCAACTTGATGTGCATTTGCTTAGTACATATGTTCAATATGCATTTTCACCATGCTGTATCAAGGGAAGGGGCTGGTCTTTAACAGGGAAAATAACTGCCAAATGTTTACCAGACTTTTCTCTTCAAGCCTGCTTAGGAGTAGAGAGGTATCCCTCATCTCTCTTCCTTTTCATTTCCCTAAGCTGGAGCTTGGGTGGTTCTTTGCCCACAGCATCCTCTTGGTTACACCTCTGATCTCAGTGCTATTTTTCGGAGACCGAATTCCTATAGGCCAAGGGCTCTGTCACCCATTTCTGCCCTGCATCGAATGCAGAAATGTTCTTCATAGATTTGCTTACCGATGGCGGTGGTGAATGTGGTGATGCCACCGGACAGGATCGCCAAGTCACAGACAGAGTTCCAGGAAGGTTAATAATAGACTTGGACAGCTTCTGGAGGCATCAGGGTGAGGAAGGGGAACTGGGCATGTGGCCAGAAGATGCGCATCTTGGCTTGGCCACTTATTGGCTGGATGACTTTGAGCAAGTCATCTAACTACTCTTGGCTTTTCATTTTCTTCACTTCGTTCATTTTTTCTAAGATGTATATAATTGTGTTGCAGATACATAAAAAGAGATCACAAGTTATGGACATTAAAAATATTATCATCTGCCGACTAGTTGTTGCTGTGCATTTACCGACAAAGTAAATGTTAGGAAAACCATCAAAGATAGGATGCAATTAAAGAAGAAAGCAAATAAAGAACAATCCTAGACAGGCAGGTATCCAGAGTTAGATTTCCTCAATATAGTGAGACTTTAAATAAAGGTACCTATCTATTAGGATTCGCAGGATTATTGAATTAATGCACGTGAAACACTTGTAACTGGACCTGGCACACAGTAAGCCCTCAATAAATACTAGCTAGGTCTACTGTTGTTACTGTTACTCTACCACCACCAAAGAGAGCAGGGCTGGAGGAGTGGGTAGGATTCAGAAAATTTAGTAGACAGAAAAATGGAACTCAAAATACCCAACTTCAAGAAGGACAGTGTCGTTTCACAACTTGTGTGTGCCAGACTTAACTTGTTCTGAGGATCCAGTAAGATAATGGCTGTGAAAGCCTTTTAGAAACTGCACGGTGTTCTATAAATGCCATTGTGCTTCCCGTAATGGATTTTGTGCATTACTAACAAAACACCATCTTCAGCTAAGAGTTTAAGTTGGTGTTAACAGGGTCTAGCTCTTCCATTTTGTTTGTCTAGAGTAATGACTCAAAGTGTCATTATCTCCAAAATGTATTTTGGAGATAATTTTGAACTGTTTAATAACTTCAGCTAAATAAACTTAAAAAGAGAAGCCATGTTTTGAAGGCATTGTGGACCAGTTGATCTTTTGATTATGGCAAGACCCTTATAAATATTTAGGCATTCTTATTAAGTTCCCCCCAAATGATAGGGAAATATTATCAGATATTACTCAAATTATTTCCTCTTGACAGTTATCAAAAGCAACATTGAATATTCTTGATCTTTAGTAACATCATGACATCATGTAACAGGAACAATTTACAAGTAGCATTTTTTTCTGTGCGGTTTTAAATGTAGTTGTAATATATTGAAAATTAGGTTTCTCAATATTGTGTCTGTGAGTCTTTATTTTTTCTTCCTAAGCAAAGAAAGTAGTGATTTAAGATTCTCAGATTAATGCTCAAACGGAGATTGTTGCTCTCTTTTTAACATGTTAATTCTGTGAATTTCTTTTTTTTTTCTTTCTTTTTTTTTTTTTTTAAGGATTTTATTTATTTATTTATTTGAGAGAGAGAGAGAGAAACAGCATGAGAGGGGATAGGGTCAGAGGGAGAAGCAGGCTCCCTGCCGAGCTGGGAGCCCGATGTGGGACTCGATCCTAGGACTCCGGGATCATGACCTGAGCCGAAGGCAGTCGCTTAACCAACTGAGCCACCCAGGCGCCCCAATTCTGTGAATTTCTTTAGCTTTCCTAAAGAAGGCAAGACAAACAAACTCAACATTGCTTCTTATTAGTATTTTCATTTCAAATTTAAAGTCATCAGCTATTGTAAGAAGAGAATATCAGTTTGTACATGTATGATTATGACCCAAACCACTGAATTGAATAATGAACAGATGAACATTCTCTGCTCCGCATAGTATCAAGATCCCATTTGCAGTAAATATCCAGAGTTGATGTTGACAAGACAATGTATTAAGTAGGAATGCTCCATCAGACTCTGCTTTTAGACATGCTGGTGAAGAGATGTTTGGTGAGCACTGCCCGGCAGTGTCCCAGCTGTGTCCTGGAGGTTATAATGAATAGCTCCTCTCTTCCTGACCTCTGCTGGAAGGGGCTCTCCAGCAAGATGAACTCACATGGGGAAATGGGCCAGGATCTACATACCCCTACTTCACTTTACTGAGACCCCTCCATTGAGTGCAGGATGGGCTCTAGAGGGAGCTCCAGCCCTGTCATCTTGTGTTTCTCGGAACTTTGTCTTTTATAAGGTCAGGTCCAGAGTCATTTTCCCCCCTGATACTCCTTGCAAGGTAACATTTTAGAGAGTAGCCAGTGGAGGATAAAATATGAAGGGTGAAAAAGAATAAGAAGAGGGATCCATTCAGAATACAGCCAGTAGAACGGAAAGCTTCTTTATCTGCCAGAAAAAAGCCAACTCCTCCTGGACTTTTCTGTAGCCCTTTGTCTTTATATAAATTTGTTGAAATTAACTCTCTGTAACTTATCTGACCTTTTAAGAAGCTGTTGTGACTTTTCAGTGGCCTACTTTTGTAGAGGACTCATTGGGATGGTCTTTCCCCATCAGAACATTTTGGCTATTTTTTTCTTAGCCTGGAGATGGACACTTTGGAATAACTTGGACATCACTGGAGAATTAACAGGTCACTGGAGGTAGGTTACTAGAGAATTCAAAAGAAGTAGAGGAATTCAGAACTGCAGAATTTGAAATAGCTGTTTGATCTTGGTGGTCATGAACTATGCATTATGGTTGCATCTCTGCAGCAGCCTGAACCCGTTTTGGAAATGAAAAAAGTAGAATTGGAAATTACATTCCCTGGGAAACTTTAGGGACTGTTCAGAATTTAAAAATAACATTTACAGGAACTCACACCATGGACCCCAGCTATAGGCAAATAATACTTCATATGTTGAGAATAGAAAACTGGACACCAAATTTCATTATTAGCTCCTACCTACATATTCTAGTCGGCTTTTCCTTAAATACAACAAAATAAAAAGAAGGAATGAGTGCCTTCTATACCCACACATAGTTGTCTCCACTGGAAGCCACTCAGAGAACACACAAATTCCTTTCTTCTTTTTCTTTTTTTTTTTTTAAGTGGGACCTGAACTCAATCTGGTTTCTATTTTATCTCTTTGGGAACCTGAAGTGCAGAAAGTTCTTAGGAAAATTCAGAAAGCACATTTCCTGCTCAATGCCAAACCTTTTTTCCCCATCTCATACTCACAAAGCATTTTTAAAAATCCTCACCAGAATTCCCCCTTATTAGCCCCGATGCCCCCACTCTGGCCCCAGGGCCTGCCGAAATGTCTGTGCCTGAAAAGGCCAAGCAGAAAATATGGAGCTCTACTGGTACTATGGTTCAATACAGCACACTAGCAATGCTGTGGGACCTCTTAGAATTTGGGGGCTGAGTTTAATGTGCATAGAACAAGGGGGAAAAGTTCTGTAATCAATAAGAGTTCATTTGACAAGGGCTGTTCCCTTCCACTGTGTACTATTAAAGAATTGATTTTTTTACAAAGGTTTCTAAAAAACCAACCTAGTGATTGTGAGAGGTGGTCCCTGAACATTAAAGTTTTAATCGTGATAGATTTATTTAGGAAATAGAATGAGTCTCGCATACAATTCTTTCTCTTTAAGTCTCATGGTGACATGAGCAGTTCATTTGGAATTTATTCTCAAATACATTAAAGTATTATCTAAGTTTAGTGTAGAAATATGACTTACACGGAGGCAAGCTTGAACTTGTCCAATGAAAAAGAAAGTGATTTAAATTTCTATTGTAGTTACCACATTATTCAGACCAGCCATCATTCTGGTCTTGCCAAACATTTGCAGAATGAATCATTGTTTCAGTTCATCTGTAAACACATTATGCATACTATACTTTATATTTGTGTGTGTGTGCCTGTGTGTTTTTGTGTGTATAGTTTAAAAAATAACAATAAAATGACCACTTGTGTATCCACTACCCGCTTTCCTGATGATATCTGCCCAGAGGTAGCCACTTCCCTGAGTTTTGTGTTACTAACCTACATTCCTTATAGTTTTATCACTAATGTGCATATTCTCGAGTCACAGGTGTTTTACTGTTTCTGTTTTTTTTTTTTTAAGATTTTATTTGTTTATTTGAGAGAGAGAGACAGAGATAGCGAGAGAGAGCATGAGTGGAGAGGAGAGGGAGAAGCAGGCTCCCCGCTGAGCAAGGAGCCTGATGTGGGGCTCGATCCCAGGACCCCAGAATCATGACCTGAGCTGAATGCAGATGTTTAACTGACTGAGCCACCCAGATGCCTCACTGTTCCTGTTTTTAAAGGAAATGGTTCACTGTTTAGTATGACCTATGCAACAGATGCAAATACTATTCATTATGTTAAGAAAGTTCACTTACATTCCTCCATTGACAAGAACTTTTTAGATTTTGAATGTATGTTGAATTTTATTAAATGCACTTTCGGCACCTACTGAGATGATTAAATGAATTTTTGGAATTAATCAGTACTGATGAAATAGTTATAATACTGGATTTTCTAATGTTATTGCATTTTAAAAACAAAGCCAACTTTCACACCCATTGTGAGACTCAGTCTCTAATATCTTCTTTTTCAAAGTATTTTCATGAGTAAGGTTGTGTGGGGTTTTTTTTGTTGTTGTTGTTTGTTTTCATTGTCACACGTCTTCATCTAGTTTAGATGTCAGGGTTATTTAAGATCCATAAAAGTAGTTGAGAAGTCTCTTTTTCTGTTCTTTGAAAGAATCTGTGTAGAATTGGAATTATCTGTTCCTTGAGTATTTAATGGAATTAAATTGTAAAACTGTCTGGGCCTGGTATTTCTTTATAGGAAGATTTTTTAAACTACTGATTAAATTTCTTTAATTGTCTTAGAATCAGTCAGGTTTTGGGTGCCTGGGTGGCTCAGTTGGTTAAGCGACTGCCTTCGGCTTAGGTCATGATCCTGGAGTCCTGGGATCGAGTCCCGCATCGGGCTCCCTGCTCAGCGGGGGGTCTGCTTCTCCCTCTGACCCTCTTCCCTCTCGTGGTCTCTGTCTCTCATTCTCTCTCTCAAATAAATAAATAAAATCTTAAAAAAAAAAAAAAGAATCAGTCAGGTTTTTAATTTCATCTTCAGTCAGTTTATAAAAGTATATTTTTCTAAGAATTTGTCCATTTCACCTACATTGTCAAATTTATTGGCATAGAGCTTTTTAAACTATACTCTTATCATTGTATAGGAACTGTTTGCTTGTGTCTTCTGTTTTCTTTAGATCAATTTTGCCAAAAGTTTGTCAGATTTATTAGTTTTTTAAAAAAGAACCAGCTTTATCTTTGTTGTTCTTTTGCATTGCATTTGTTTGTTCGATAGCATTAATTTTTGCTTTTATTTTTTACTTTTTTTCCTTCTATTTTCTTTAGGTTTATTCTCTTGTTCTTTTCCTAACTTC